>NC_074715.1:2208330-2433330 GCF_947242115.1 Biomphalaria glabrata | reverse complement strand
AGATAGATTGATAGATAGATAGATAGATAGATAGATAGATAGATAGATAGATAGATAGATAGATAGATAGATAGATAGATAGATAGATAAATAGATAGATAGATAGATAGATAGATAGATAGATAGATAGATAGATAGATAGATAGATAGATAGATAGATAGATAGATAGATAGATAGATATTTGTTAAATCTACTTAGATCTAGATCTAGAAAAAAAAATTGAAAAATGGAGACACAATGATGCGACAATAAGTTGGATCTCAGTATCGCTATAGATGTCTAGAACCTAAATATAGGTAATCATATCCAAATACTTTGTTTAGTGAAAGCTAACCTTTTGGATCTGCTTCTAAAATTATCTTCTGTTGATCTTTTTTTTAATTAAATGAATTCAGAAAGATAAGATAAAGATTGTGTAATTCGTTTTGAAACATCAACAAACAATGTAAAGTATTTCTAAAAACTATTGATCAAAAAATAAGTTGAGGAATTTCCCAATAACCTGCGAAACTATGTTTTCGAAAAAAAATAATTATGCATTAGTCGCAGACCTATATATTTATATACTATACCTAAAGTTGAAAACACTCGAAGACATGCCTTATTATTATTATTATTATTATTAGATCAGAAACCGGAAACAATTTCTTATCCGATAATTATCAGATCACAGACCTATATATCTATATTTATAGATTGTTATGTACGTAATTCTTTTTTAAGCTGTAAGGGAAGTCGCCCCAAATCAAGGAAAATCTGTATTTTCGGTTTCAAAAATTATAAATAATGCAATACCATTTTTGCGAAATTTAAATAGAATGAGTGGTCAATTTAAATCACAGAACTATATATTTACGCCAGTCTATGGTGTTTTCCTGTTAGTTGAGATAATGTTTCGATAATCCTAGATCGAAATAATGGAAGGCTGTTGATTTTAATCCTTTTATGATTATATATTGTACATTTGTGGCAAAATATGTAGGTCACAGCTGGGACTGCGCAGCCACGGGAAATACTGCATTCCTCACTAATCTTCGGACTCGAAGACTTACTAGCCTTATTATTATTATTGTACATTTAAATAGATTGATTACCTAAATCTTTCTCGATCTACATTATGTATCTACGAATTTGCAAAATAATAATTATGAGACGAGAGTACATTTAATTTCGATGTTCAACTACATAGGTTAGGGTTGAAAAAAAACAACATTCTTTACATCTTATAACTACTTTACAAAGCAACACCTTGTTTCAGCTTTTTAAAGTTTATCACATTTTTGTGTAGCGTTAGAGATCTCCATATCCAGTCTAAATATAAAATATATAACATATACTAGACATATATTACCCGCGGCCCGAAGTGTCGATGTAGTCACTGAGAGTGTTTGTAAACAATTAAACGAAATAATAATGTTATAAGTAAAGCGAATGCGTGAATGTAAATGGCTTGTGTGTCACAATAGCTAATCGAACTGAATACATTTCTTCAAAGAAAAACTGTTGCTTGTAAGCCTACGTATATTTGATTAAAATATGAAATGAATAGACTTTATTATGTATGTTTATGTGTTAAAGAATAAAGTAAAAGTTTCCCTTGCAGACCTTGCGGTCTATAGGGCAGATTATATAAAGGTCATCTGTTTTTGTGGCCTACGGTTAACGAGGGTGTCATGTGGCCAGGCACAACGATCACTTTTCCCCAATTAATGCCAGGTATTAATTATAGCTGGGTGGACTTAGAGTCGCACAAAGATCCCAAATATTAAAATGTCAAATTTTCAGCGGGACTCGAACCCAAGACCCCCGGTTCAGAAGTTAGGCGCTATACCACTCAACCACCGCGCCTCCTCTAAAACTAAGTAGTACTAGATATTTAGAAACCAAACCACAGCAAAGACTAGTTTGTTTAGATGACGAGTCAGGAGAACAAATCCAGGTGTTAAAATCAACATATCAACATATCAACATATCAACATATCTTTCTTCTCTATCTATTTCAATAACAACTGTTCGGTAAACGTAACTATAAATGTGCAGCTAGGTGCTGAAACAAAGGAATGATACATACATATTGAATATAAATGAAAAGCAGCACCAGGGAACCACGTTTTTAAGATAAGATAAGATAAGATAATTTTTATTGATCCAATCAAATGGAAATTTAGTTTGACTACAATTGACAACCTCAGCGTAACTACTGTAAAATAACAATATAGAGGCAAATACGAACAAACTTCACACACAAAAACACATACACACTCACAACCAGCGCTTTATGAATAAGACCTCTATGTACTTCTCGATGACGACAGATGACCTTGTAACACTCTGACCGAAAGTGGGATGAAGGAGTTTTTAAATCTTTCTGTTTTAGTCCTAAGGGAAAGGAGACGACCACTTCGTTCAGATCTTATGTAACAGTGGTTTAATAGGTGCAGGTTATCTTTAAGAATCGTATGTTTTTCTGTAATCGTGGCATTGAATTTTTTTTTTCCAAAGGAAAGACTAGCGTCACTTAGTAAGTGTCAATAATAAAATTTACTTTTTTTTTGACATTTTAAACATTTTAATGGCTATGATAGAAAATGGAAGTTTCTCTTTCAAAATTTTCAGCCAAAGAGAAAAACGATCTGAGCTCCCTTCATCTTGCAAGGCGGCCCGACTATGCCCTCCCCTTTGTTACGTCACGCCAAGCTTGACCTCTGACCGGATGTTCTTAAGACCCCATTGACAAATAAGTGGGAGGAGCTAATCGTGATCCGGGTGTCACATTATCGACCTGGACCTATCACATGATCTATCACGTGCTTTCCTACCCCAGGTCTATTTCCGACCAACCAGACTAGAGTACTCAAAAGCATCTTTAGAACGTTGAGGGCAGGGGCGTAGCTAGGAATTTCCCGTCGTTTGGGGGCCCGGGGTGGGGGGGCTTGACCTCTATGGGGGCCCCTGGATTTTAAGTAATATTTAATTTTTAATATAAAAAAGCATTCATTTGGGGGCCCCCTCCAAGTGGTCGTCCGGGGGGGGGGGAGGATTTTCAAATTCTCCCCCTCCTCCCCCCACCCTAGCTACGCCACTGGTTGAGGGGCGTTTATTTACAGATTCCATTCATTGTGCTCCTTTATTCTTATTACATCCGTTATGGTAAGATTACGTTCATTGCTGGACTGTAGTACTTTACCTTCTTGTATGTGCATTGTAGTATGTGCATTATGTGTATTTCTCACAGTTGTAAGTAGGAAACATAATTACTTTACGTGTACATATGTATACATTGTGTTAACGTATGTCAACAATGTGTTGACATTATTATTGCTACATTGCTCAATTGATTATTGACGCAATTATTGATTATTGACGCAAACACTTGTATATATTTGTACATTTTATTTTTTGTTTTATTTCGGCGGATCGACTCGATGATCTGTTCAAGGCATTGACACTGCGCTTAGAAAATAGTAATTATTTATTTTTGTCAATTTTGTTTAGACAAGAGTTGCGCCTCTTGAGCTGGCACTCTCTACTTTTAAGTTTTATTCCATTGTTCATAGCCGACGGTCGTATGTAAACAATGACGTCATGATCACTGACCACTATCCATTGTTCTTGTTTATGTTTAAAGTTCCCCATTCAGACCTTGTGGTCTATAAGGCAGATGATGTAAAGGTCATCTGTTTCTGTGGCCTACGGTTAACAAGGGTGTCATGTGGCCAGCACAACGACCAATCGCCTTTACTTCTCCCTAACTAATGTCAGGTGCCCATTAGAGGCGCCCGAAGATCCCGAAATTAAAAATCCCGGTCTTCACCAGGATTCGAACCCCGGTCTCCGGTTCGGAAGCCAAGCGCTTTACCGCTCAGCCACCGCGCCTTGTTTATGTTTACCCCCTTGGAATTATGATCATTCCCCTTGTATTGATCTGATCTCATTGACCTACATTGTTTGCCAAGCGTCAATTGACCTTATGTGATTCTCTGATTGACGGCAATGTCATTTTACATAATGAATGTACTTAGCTCAATGTTTTTATTTCAGCCTGATTGCTGCTAGAAACACCGACTGGTTTCTGCCTCTTGCTGGATCTGAAATCCTGTTTTTTCTCGGCATCTGAATTCCTGCCTGTTGCTGAGTCCCCGTACTTATTTGTATGCCGAATTCCTGCTGCTTCTTGATCCGAATCCTTGCTCCTGGATTCCTTGTATCTGTTTTCCTGCACCTTATCCTGTTTCTGATCTTTTGCATTCGAGCGACTGAATCAATCCTTAACTCTGTAACTGTAGGAAAGAGCTTGTACCATCTCAAGTCAATTCTTAGCCCGCCCATTCATCGTCGATTTTGCTCCATCTCTTATTTGTCAATGTGGTCTTAAGAGCATCTGGTCACATCTCGAGGACAAACCAGCCGTAACATTCTAATTTCATCTGAAGTTTTCTAGTTGGAGCTGGTGACCCCCTCCCCCCCCCCCCTCAATTACCTCGGACGCTGGAAGGAGAACTACGACACACGGTGTCGCCATTGCATGGAGGACGACGAGACAATAGACCACATTCTTTATGAATGCAGAGTTCTGCACGAAAGGCGATTGTGACAAGGATTTGATAGAGAGATAACTGGTACATGTCCGACACAAAGGCTGTCCTTGTACGGGGACAAGGTGACCTTAAGACTCACTGCTCGCTTCCTGTCACGTGCTCTAAGGGAGTAATTCCGAGCATGTTTATCGCTGCCAATGGGGTTTCTGATTCGGTACCCCACAACGCCGACACTACTAATTATATAATTAATTGGCTTTTTTTTTTATATTTAACTCTTTCTCTCCTAACTGACGATACCAACGTTGATTTCACCAGAATGTGGTAAATAATTACGGAGAGAGAGATTAAATGATACACGTTTTGTAACAATGAATTATTGTGCAGAGTTTCAACTTGATCCGAGATTGGACGTGGGAGAAAAAAAATCATAATTTTAACAAGACAGACTAACAGACAGACAGACAGACAGTTAGACACAGTACGTTGCTATAAAATTTCTAATAATAAAGAAAACAATGTCAGTGAAGGCATCCATAGTAACGTTTATTTACACAGATACAGATCAAAGAATTTTTTAGTCCGATTCTGAATGATTATCTATACGAGTTTTTCGATGATAAATAAATACAAATATAACAATCAATATCACTAAAAGCGTCTCAAATATGAGTACACTTAAAATTAAAGGCGCGCGTTTCCGTAAAAGGGAAGTAGAAAAAAGGGCAATCCCTCGAGCTGTGGAAAGAATGCAAAAGAACCTTTATGAATATAGTATGTAGATATTACTACTACAGTTATTAGTGCAAGGAATATATCTATGTAATCCCTCTCCCTCTTTCTCTCTCTCTTTCTTCTCTCGCTCCCTTTCTATTTCTCTCTTTATCTCTCTCTCGTTCTCTCTCTTTCTCTATCTCTTTTTCTCTCTCTTTCTCTCTCTCACTCCCTTTCTCTCTCTCTCTTTATCTCTCTCCCGCTCTCGCTCTCTCTTTCTCTCTCTTTGTCTCTCTGTCTCTTTCTTTCTCTCTCTCTATCTCTTTCTCTCTCTCTATTTCGTTCTCTCTCTCTCTTTCTCTCTCTTTCTTTCTCTCTCTCTTTCTCTATCTCTCTCTCTATTTCGTTCTCTCTCTCTCTTTCTCTCTTTCTTTCTCTCTCTCTTTCTCTATCTCTCTCTTTCTCTCTCTCTTTCTCTCTCTCTCTTTCTTACTCTCTTTCTTTTTTCTCTCTTTCTCTTACTCTTTCTCTCTCTCTTTCTTTCTCTTTCTCTTTCTTTCTCTCTCTCTCTCTCTTTCTCTCTCTCTTTCTCTTTCTTTCTCTAACTCTCTCTTTCTCTCTTTCTCACTCTCTCTCTCTTTCTTTCTCTCTCTTTTTCTTTCTCTCTCTCGCTCCCTTTCTCTCTCTTTTTTTTATATTTCTGTTTTTCTCTCTCTCTCTTTCTTTCTCTCTCTCTCTCTCTTTCTTTCTCTCTCTTTCTGTTTCTCTCTTTTCTCTCTCTCTTTCTCTCTCTCTTTCTCTTTCTCTCTCTCTCTCTCTCTTTCTCTATACTGCTTTTGTTTTGACAAATTTCGTGTTTTTAGCTTACTCAATGCACTATAATCCTATTACCATTTTTAAAAAAAGAAGAGGTATTTGTGTTAATGTTACCGCGAACGCTTTTTAAATGCATAACAAAATGTGTACGACTGGAATTTGAACTCAGCGCTTAACCTTCCCCAAGGGAACTAATTCCACTTGTACCACAGCTGTAAAGCACAATTTCTTTCTATTGTTCGACGCCAAAAACAAAACAATTAATTACCAACAGTTAATTAACTATTTAGTATATTTTTTTTATGTATTCTTGTTTTGTCATATAAAAGAAATATTAGTGCTAAATTTTTAACATGATCCGAGATTGTGTGTGAGAGAAATAAGGTGCACTAACATTTTACCAGACAACCAGAAAGAGTGAGTTTAGATAAGCTTTGTAAAAAAAAGAATAGATAATAAAAAGGTCCATAAACATACCAGGCATAGGAATACATTCGGTAGTTTTGTTCAATCTAACAACGTAACCATCCAAACACGATTGGCACACCCTCGAGCCTGTCTTACAGACTTGACAACTTGCGTCACACATGCAGTTATGTCCATGGCTTCCGATGCAGGCTTTTTTGGAAGAACAAAAAGGCATAATCTAGATCACCTTGGGTATAGTAATATCACATAGTCTACGCGTCAGTGTCTCAAGAGGTGTGAAACAAACGTAATCTAGCTCATCTTTAGTATGGTACAGTCACTCAGTGACATCAGGGTCACTACTCAAGAGAAGTATATACAACATAATCTAGATCAGCATGGGTATAGAGCTATCACGTAGTGTTCATGTCAAGGTCTCAAGAGAAGTGTAAACAACATAATCTAAGTCAGCATGGGTATAGCGCTATCACGTAATGTACGTGTCAATGTCTCAAGAGAAGTGTAAACAACATAATCTAAGTCAGCATGGGCATAGCGCTATCACGTAATGTACATGTCAATGTCTCGAGAGAAGTGTAAACAGTATTGTCTAAGACAGCATGAAATGTACGTGTCATTGTCTCAAAAGAAGTGTAAACAACACAACCTTGATCAACTTGGGTATAGCACCGTTAGAAATCGTTTCTTCTCCAGGTCTCCCGAGAACTGTAAACAGCTTTATCAGCTCATATATAGTGCTAATCGCCTGTAACGCCTCTTAAGCATTGAGGCTCCAATGAATACGACGCTTTAATGAAATAATCGTATCTTACCCTCCTAATGTCTTTTAAAGAGTTTATAGGTACAATTTTTACATATAAGTTGATTATAATTCTTTTTTTCTTGTCAAATTCAAAGAACTTTTTGTTTTCTTTTTTTTATTTTAACACTAATATTTTTAAAGCAATATATATGTATGTATATTTCGACACAAAAGGTCTTTTCCTCCTATGTGGAATGCTGCGTAATATAATTATTTTCTTTTAAATATAAATACAAATATTTACAGAAATAAATATGGTAAACCTACTTACGAATATTGCACATAGGCGGATTTGAGAATCCGTTGCAACCATTGAGGCAAAGTCCACTCGCAGGATCACAAATTCCGCCGTAACAATTTTGGCTACACCGAAATATACAATTCAATCCGAACTGACCGGTCCGACAAGCTGGGGGAAAAAAAGACATTAAGGTGTGTGTGGCTTTAAATATTGACGAAATTCAAAGAAAAACATACTGAGCTGTACACGATTAAAGAGAAGGGAGGATACACATCAAGCAAGAGAAACTTTACATAATTATTCATAGTCGATGACAATACATGAACATCGGCGTAGCTAGGGTTGGGGTAAGAGTGGGGAGAATTTGAAAATCCCCCGAGGTGGGCCCCCAAATGAGTGTTTTTTTTACATTAAAACATAAATATTACGCAAAATGAAGGGACCCCAAAGAGGTCAATCCTCCCTGGGCCCCCAAAACGATGGAAAATTCCTAGCTACGCCCTAGGAACATAAATCAATTAAACATTAACCAATTAGTTAATCAATTAGTGCTAATTAATTAATTAATCTCTATATAACAGAAAGAGAGCTAGACCAAACCACTTCCAGTAATTGGCGTTTTATTTTTCTTTAGATAATCTTTGTTTTAAAAAAGTAATTACACGATTTTTTTTTTGTCTTTTGCTTATTAATATTCTAACGATGGCACCACTAGGCATCACTACAGGTGTAACGCTAGAGACGTTTCGGGTAATCGTTCTCTCATCGTTGCTCTACGGCGTACGCCTTTGAAACGTGGAGAGAATCGAATACAGAAGGCACGCAGAGAAGCTTTACCATTTCCAAGAAATCTGCCTAAAAAAAATGATGAATGTAAGATCGTTTCTTTCTTTGCCCGACGAGAGTGTCAAGTCGCCGGCGAATGTTAGGTACCATTATAGATGGGTGAACCCAGGTGCATCCCAAAAATCACGATGCCGAGACCCTAACGGTTCGGAAGACAATCGTTTTAACACACAGTTACCAAGTCCTCTAAGGTCGGAACGGATTGCGTGGGGCCCAGTCTGGGTAAGGATATAGCGATAGTAAATGAAAATTAAGATTTTGTATTTGAAAATAAATTCGTCTTTGCATTTTATACTTTTTGTTTACTAAACACAATTCACAATCAAATCAACTTTTATTTAAAGGCCTTACGTGTATCGATGTCTTTAAAGTGCATTATCGAAATTCTGTTTTCTACATAGATCATGCTGTCGATAATAAGAATTTCCAAATTATTTAATCTTCGAGAATTGTTGACCTCAAGTAATGTTTTTTATTAGTTTGTGGCACTAGAAGCTTCTTTCACCACATGCCACAGTTACGGGTATTGTTGTTGTTATGAATTTTAAGGAGATTTTAATTATTTTAGGATTTTTTCGTATATTTTTGCTATTTCAGAAAATTTTCACAAACTCCGGAAAAGGCAGGAGCTCGCGGAAACCCTGTTATAAGCTTTGATGGTTTAATATAAAAATTTACACCTAGAATTAGAGTGGGGTCTATGACAGTGCGAGCCCACTTCGGCCGCATAAGTTTCAGTGGCCTAGGGCCGGCCCTGCATTAAGGTAAAGGCTTTAAGATAAATAAAATCAGGATGGTATAGGCATACAACCTTAAAAAAAAAACAGAACCATTGGCGTAGCTAGGGTGGGGGAGACTTTGAAAATCCCTCCGGTCTCCCTCTCGAGGAGGGACCCCCAAATGAGTGTTTTTACATTAAATAATAAATATTACGTAAAAATTTCGTCCCCAAAGAGGTCAAGGCCCCCGGGCTCCCAAATGATGGGAAATTCCTAGCTACGCCCCTGACCAGAAGATGAAAATTTAAAAGCCTAGCTTACGCTGATCGCAGTATGGGAAATTGGAGTAACCCAAGCAAGCCACATAACACTGGCCCGTCGACCTGTCACACTTGAAGTTGAAACATCGTTTGCAGTAATCGGCATCGCAAGGAAGCCTCGAGAGGGAGATAATACAGTCTGTAGGAAGAGACATAAGAAGAATTATTCATAAAGGTGTGGACTTAGTTGAGTGTTGATTGCGAGATTGTAAAGGGAGATAATACATTCTGTAGGAAGAGGTATTATATAGCCATAAAGGTGTGGGCTGCGTTGAGTGTTGATTGAGAGATTGTAATCATATTTGTATTAATGTTTCCTTCTGAGGCGGTGTATCCTCTAGTACAGTGATGCTCAAAATACGGCCCGCGGGCCATATCAGGCCCGCCCAAAAATTGGAAAAAAAATGTAGGAAACCACTCCTCACTCTATCTTCCACGGTTTCCATTCTGCGCTTTTCTAATTTTCAAATATTTTTCTGTTCTTGTAAGAAAAAAAAATATGTTTTAATTTTCATGCGACATGAATCTTCTATTATTTTTAATTCTTTAAAAATGTTCGCTGCGTATTAAGCTAGCCGCGTCCTTGACCTCTTGTGTGTGCGACCCAGGACATCATCCCTGCATAAATTTGGATCGTCTTTTCGTATCAACTCAGGTGGAACTGTACCATTTAATACAGGGGTTCTCAACCTGTGGCTCGCGACCCCTTTGGGGGTCGATTGACGATTTCCCAGGGGTCGCCTAAGACCATCGAAAAATGAATTGATTTTTTCCATTCTTCTATTGCTGTGTGTGTGTGCTGGGGGGGGGGTCGCGGCAGAGTGGGGTGTTGTAAAAAGGGGTCGCCGAGCCTAAAAGGTTGAGAACCGCTGATTTAATAGGTTTGTGTTTAAGCTATGGGAGAAAACAAAAAGTAGGTTCTAAATCTAACACTTCGAAGAAAAACGAAAAAGTCTGGTTGGATGTCTCAGCGGACTTGCAACAAGAGTTCTCAAAAAAGTTGTCAATTAATTTTTTTCCCTTTTCGTTGATGTGGCCCGCGACATGAGTGCCGGAGTGTAAAATGGGCCGAGGGCCGATCTAGGTTGGGTATCACCGTTTTAATTTAACGAACATCTTGTATGGGTAAATAGATCTTAGAAATACGTGGGCGAGTGTCAATATGTGCGGGTTCAGGATTAGTAAGTGTAGGCTGTAGTATATATGACATACCACTGTTACCACAACGCTTCTGGACGCCTCCAGTTCTATGCCTGAGCGCCTAATGATTGTTATATAACGTACTTAATGCTTAATGAAGGCGCCATTGGTCACTTCATTGGTTACGCCATTGGTCACTTAATGGAACAATTCATTGGTCACGTCATTGGTCACATCATTGGTCAGTTCATTGGTCAGTTTATTGGTCACATCATTGGTCACTTATTTGGTCACATCATTGGTCACATCATTAGTCAGTTCATTGGTCACTTTATTGGTTACGTCATTGGTAAAATCATTGGTCACTTGATGAGACAATTCATTGGTCACTTCTTTGGTCAGTTCATTGGTCATATCATTAGTCACTTGATGGGACGATTCATTGGTCAATTCATTGGTCAGTTCATTGGTCACATCATTGGTCACTTCATTGGTCACATCATTGGTCACATCATTGGTCACATCATTGGTCACTTTATTGGTTACGTCATTGGTAAAATCATTGGTCACTTGATGAGACATTCACTGGTCACTTCTTTGGTCAGTTCATTGGTCATATCATTGGTCATTTGATGGGACGATTCATTGGTCAATTCATTGGTCAGTTCATTGGTCACATCATTGGTCACTTCATTGGTCACTTCATTGGACAATTTACCGGTCACTTCATTGGTCAAACCATTGGTCATCCTTATTGTCACTTCATTTGTAAGTTAAATGGTCAGTTTAATGGTTACTTCATTAGTCAGTTCATTTGACACTTCGTCAGTCAGTTCTTTGGTCACTTCATTGGCCATTTTATTGGTCACTTGACGTAGATTTGTTCTAGTTATCATGTTAATTCGATTGCTTTTAACCTACGTGATGATACCAAGAGTTTTTCTTAAAATAGCAACTTCAAACTAGGAAGAAAATTTGAGACGGAGTCTAGCAGTCTTTAAAGGATTCCTGCGTACATTATCATGTGTGGCAGAGGCCCTCTGTCTTCGTGGGGTATTCTAACGAGGTCAACAAAATATCCCTTTTAATTTACTATTCTATAAAACTTTTTGCATTTTGCATAAGTTGGCTTTAATTAACGCTTTACATTCGACATAAATCGGTATTCATAACGCTTCACATTTAACATTAGCCAAATTACATAAAAGTGTTTCGTGTTAGCTGATTGATTTTGCAGTCCTCCGTATGCTTCGAACTCGAAGACAAGTCTCATTACTGAGGGATGACTGTCTGGTGGTGTCACATGCGCTCTGGACTGTTGTTCGGTGGTTATGAAGGAATCGGGGTTGGAACCCTACCCGTCGTCCTGAGGGAGTTTTGGGCTAGAATGTAAATATATTTTCAAAATCGGACGAAACATTCGAAACTAGTTAAACATTTCACGACCAAACAGTCAATAGGGTTTACAATGCTCTTTATTTTTTTTTGGGGGGGGGGGCAGACTTTACCTTTACTGATTGAAATATGACATTCCCCTGTTACTCCGAACGTACGCACACGAAGCTGTTTGACTGGGGCCGATGAGGTGCAATAAACATCTATGGTTCCATTGTCCACTTCCACGCTCCTGCTTCCGTTGATACACAGGCTCGTCTGGAAGTTGTCGTTGGACACGTTCACGCTTCCTCCCATCGTATCCGACCTTTCATCTGCTCATAAACGAAACAAAAGGTTTCGAATGATTATGATGTGTTAGCGTCATCTGTTTCTACAGCCAACGGTTAACGAGCAGGGTTGCATGTGGCCAGCACGAGGACCAACCGCCTTTACTTTCCCCAAATAAAGTCAGGTACTCATTAGAGTTTGGGTGGACCCTAAAAATCCGGAAATTCAAAATCCCAGCCTTCACTGAGATTCGAACCCAGGACCTCAGGTACAGAAGCCGAGCGATTAACCACTCAGCCACCGCGCCGATACCCGACTCAGCGGAGTTTATAGAGCATCACGGATAAACCTTCTCCCAGATATTCCCCTCTCCCACCGGTTCCCAAATGAGATTGGACCAGAGCGCTCTGAGCATGCTGTAAGCATGAAAGTAGCGCTATATAAAAGTGTGACCTAGTATTAGGATAGGTCATAAGACCAGTGACCTTTGCTGTACTCTGCAAGTTAGTCAAGTGGTACTTTGTGGTCCCAAATTATATTATCTAGGCTATTAACTATAGCCTCTAGATATACAAAATTACTGAGACAGACCAGTAATAATACTGAGATATCTGTCCATGTGTATGTGATGGAGTTTATTTAGAAACAAAAGAAAATGACATAATGAAACAAATCAAAGTAGGAAAACAGGTTCAGGTCTACATGATTAAAGAACCATCATCACAGAGATACAATAGTGTCTTATGTCAAAAACCAAAACGATGGTTTACAATAATGTCATACATACACTAACAATGAAATGACGTCATCCAAGAGACACACTACTGTCTCGTATCAAAACAAACGATGTCTTTTACAAAAAAAAAATCATACAGGAAAGAATAAGAGACTAAGTAGAGATAATATTTACATGAACCAACTTAGTACTAACAAATAAATAAAGTCTACTTTAGCTCATTATCGAAACACTCTTCCCACAACAGTGGCACACTCCTCTTGAGTAACACAGTAATAGAACAACAACACAAGTATTAGTTTTAGTTCAAACTACGCTGGTCAGTTGAAAGACTCAAGAGAGAGTGGCAATTGTAAACAGTTAACAGGGACTTTAATCAAGTATTAAAGGGGACTAACTCTTATTGAAAACAAAAGTAGCTACCCTTATTGTCCCTCTTGTCACAAAAAAAAAGCTTTAATTTATTATTATAATCTTTAATAAAGGGACAGAAATGACAAATACTCTATGTAGCGCTCCCTGATTTGGAAACCAGCTCGCCTATTGGTCTAGTTATCTGAACACTAAAAAGTAATAATGAGAACGAGGGGACGAAGAAGAAAAACAATTTGGTTTCATTAATTGTAATTGTTTATTAGACCCTCTTAAACGCCCCCCCCCCCCAAACCAACGCCCCCACTTTACATTTTTTTATGCCTGTAAATTAACACATGAAATTACATAATCTAGGTTTCACAAAGTTGTTAACGCCGGAAGTGGTAATGGTCTTAAGCCCATTATTATCTATAAAATGCTTCCAATGTCACGCGTCTCAAATAGCCTCTGACAAGTCCAACTCCTGACTTTCACGTGTGGTTCAGAGCCCGGCGGAACCGTTATCATCACCGAAAGGAGAAGGGGCAAAGGCGAGCAACTGGCGCCTAAACCAGGAAGCTTCGGGCAGGAGGGGCTCGTTAGCCTTGGTTGGCTACCCATCTAGGAGAAGGAAAACTCGGAATCCAAACCTCCGCTGCCTTGATGGCTGCTATACCAAAAAACATGGGAAAGACTTCGGGAGACAACCTGGAGGAAAAATCAGAAGCTGGTGACCCTTAGACAGATTGCTGCACACTGAGCTGCAGTCTGGCAGAGCCTGGGGGCGCTACTGATACCAAGCTGTATCGGATATTCCGTTGCTTTGGTCACTACAGCTGCGTGGAGAGGGGGGAACTGCTGTGTGACCAACATCGTTCCGACCATAGACAATGCCCAAAGATGTTGGTGAAGATTATGATGGTAATGATGATGATGATGACGAAGATGTTGGTGAAGATGATGATGGTAATAATGATAATGATGACGAAGATGGTGGTGAAGATGATGAGGGTAATGATGATGATGATGACGAAGATGTTGGTGAAGATGATGATGGTAATAATGATATTGATGACGAAGATGTTGGTGAAGATGATAGTGGTAATGATGATGATGATGACGAAGATGTTGGTGAAGATGATAATGGTAATGATGATGATGATGACGAAGATGTTGGTAAAGATGATGATGGTAATCATAATGATGACGACGAAGATGTTGGTGAAGATGATGATGGTAATGATGATGATGATGATGATGATGATGTAGGTGAAGATGATGATGGTAATAATGATAATGATGATGAAGATGTTGGTGAAGATGATGATGGTAATGATGATGATGACAACGAAGATGTTGGTAAAGATTATGATGGTAATGATAATGATGATGTCGAAGATGTTGGTGAAGATGATGAGGGTAATGATAATGATGATGACGACGATGTTGGAGAAGATGATGATGGTAATGATGATGATGACGACGAAGATGTTGGTCAAGATGATGATGGTAATGATGATGATGATGACGAAGATATTGGTAAAGATGATGATGGTAATCATAATGATGATGACGAAGATGTTGGTGAAGATGATGATGGTAATGATGATCATGATGACGAAGATGTTGGTGAAGATGATGATGGTAATGATGATGATGAAGATGTAGGTGAAGGTGATGATGTTAATAATGATGATAATGAGGGTGATGCCCTCCCCTGTTTACCTTTTCTTACATAGACCCTGATGACAGTTATGTCTGTTGGGACCAGAAAGTTGACTTGGAAGGCTACTACGCTGTACCAAGTGCAAGTGATCCGCTTTCCGTCTACTAGCTCCGTGAGGTCCTTTTTGACCACGGGCGTCACTGTAGGCCTTGGTTCAACCAGCATCAAGTCTTCTGTGGAAATCACAGCTTAACATCAAGATTTGATGAGCATAGACAGCAGGGTTACTGCAGTAATTGGACCCCACAATGACCTGCTAACAATGTGCGTAGCCGAAATGAAATTCTCCCCCCCCCCCTGCAGGCAGGGCCGGCCCTAGATATTGCGGGGCCCTATGCGAAACGGATTGCGCGGGGCCTAGTCTGGGTAGGGATAAGCATAATGTCAAAATTAAGATTATTTTAGTTAGAAAATATTTTCGTCTTTGCAATAAATTTTTATTAAATGATGTTTTTATTTATTGGCACCCCAAAATATGACAATATTGTCCATTTTTCAGGAGACTTTAATAATTTCGGGAAATTTCCTGAAAAATCAGGAGGCAGTGGAAACCCTGTTATTATATATAAGTTATTATGGTTTAATTTAATAGCGCGGGGCGTATGAAAGCGCTGGGCCTATGAAAGCGCGGGGCCAATTGCGACCGCATAGGTTGCAGTGGTCTAAGACCGGCCCTGCCCGCAGGTGGGTGTCTGAGTTTAGTGACTGATCTTTTGCTTTAATTTTTTTTTTTAGGTGAAATTTTAATACTAAACCATCACTTGGCCTTTCACAGTCAAGAGGATTTTGAGTTTAAAGCCCCCTACCAGTGGGTTTTGAGTCCAACCAACTTAAAAGGGTAAATGCGATTGGTCGTTGTGATGGTCACATGACACCCTGCTCGTTAACAGTTGGCTAAAAAAAAACAGATGACCTTAACATCATCTGCGCTATAGATCGCAAGATCTGAAAAGGGGAAATAATCTGGATTATCCATAGTACAAAATTATTGAGAGATGAGTTAAGTGAAAAAAGTGCATCAGTATGATTGAAATCTAATTCGGTTCGCTGTTTGACTTACGTAACTGGCACAAATAGCCGAACCATCCAGGAATGCAGTCGGAATTGTTTAAGCAGGCACCGAACTTGTCGCAGCCTTTTAGACAGTTACACTTGTAGCGACAGGAGGGTCCAAAATAGTTTAATGGGCACGCTAATAAAAAAGAGGATATCATTTTCAAGCAGCGATACAATGCAGTATGCAGTAGCGTCGCTAGGGGTTGTTGTCATCGGTTACGACTAGCTAGCAGACTCACCAGCTCTATTAATCTCCCCTTCCCAAAATATTTTTTTTTCTATAAATGTGTTCTTTATAAGGCTATTAGTCAGATATTTCCAGCGGCCCGCGGGTCTTAATCACTGATATAGTCACTGATATAGTCACTGATATAGTCACTGATATAGTCACTGATATAGTCACTGAAATAGTCAGATATAGTCACTGATATTGTCACTGATATAGTCACTGATATAGTAACTGATATAATCACTGATATAGTCACTGATATAGTCACTGATATAGATATAGTCACTGATATAGACATAGTCACTGATATAGATATAGTCACTGATATAGTCACTGATATAGTCACTGATATAGTCACTGATATAGATATAGTCACTGATATAGTCACTGATATAGTCACTGATATAGTCACTGATATAGTCACTGATATAGTCACTGATATAGTCACTGATATAGTAACTGATATAATCACTGATATAGTCACTGATATAGTCACTAATATAGATATAGTCACTGATATAGATATAGTCACTGATATAGATATAGTCACTGATATAGTCACTGATATAGTCACTGATATAGTCACTGATTTAGTCTATCAGAAACAATGAAACACAATAATAATGTTAGAAGATAAACGAATGCGTGAATATAAAAATGGAGCTAAAATAAAATAGCTAATCGACCTAATTAAGACTTGTACGTTTTCTGTTCGGCGCATGCGTGACCTTTCGGTAATGTCTATGTATTAAGCGCTAAGTCGCAGCTCTAGCAAACGATTGTATGTAAAAATGCTTTAGAAAAACAAATTTGAAAGTTAATTTGATTTACATATGCAATGAATGGACTCTATTTAGTATGTTCATGTGTTAAAGTATAAAACTATCAATGCAAAGAGTATTTCTATGATTTTAGACTTGAATTAGATCAAGGGTTTGAGAGATTTTAAGTTCTGCGCATGCGTAACCTTTCGGTCTTGCCTAATGAAAGAAGCGCTCGATGAATGAGATATAAAGTACGCCAACAGTAATAAATCTGCGCGATTAAAAATATTTTAAAGTTTTTGTTTAGCACAATCTCATACTCTTAGCTTTCTCGATACGCTATGATCCTACCACGTGACTGGACCAGACAAGAAGGGGAAGAAAGAAGCGGATATCTGGGTCATGCATTTTCATGCATCTATAAACAAAAAGTAGGTTCCGCAAGGTTGTCATTGCGGGAAGTGGTAATGGATGTAAGCCAGTGATGCCCAAACTACGGCCCGCGGGCCATATCCGGCCCGCGACGTGGTTCCATCCGGCCCGCCGCAATGTCGGCACTAAGTGTAGAAATCTACCTTCCAAACAAAACAAAAAAAAAAGGTCGAAAAAATGTACCTTTACCTACGTTTGGGCCCTCACTTTTTCTCTGATGGATTGGTACCATAAACTTTAACATTTGTGTGTTGATGGACATGATAATAAGCCAACATATTTATTGTATAAAGAAAGTGTGGTTGATAAAACAACTACACAAAAACAGCATTATAAAGTTAATATGTTGGCATTCTAGGTTTGAGCCGCGAAAAAAATTGTTAAACTATGCTTAGATATTGGCGGATCCATGGAAATTTACCAAAAAGAGACCACAACATGAGCCGGTGTTGCTCACATTGAAGTAGAGAGATAACGATAGTGTCTATCGCGTAAAAAAAATAATTGTCGAATAACCTATTAATTAAGTATTAAATCCATAGGTTTCTACCGAAATACCTCTAGAACAATTTCATTTCATTTTATAACTTTTCGTTCATGTGGCCCGCGAGACGAGTGTAGGAAATTACAAAGGCCCGCGGGCCGAATTAGGTTGGGCATCACTGATGTAAGCACTCCACTACCTATAAAATGCTTCCTAATGGCATGCGTCTCGAATAGCCTCAGACAACCAGTCCAACTCCTGTCCTTTACGTGTAACTCAGATATTGAGTCCGGCGGATCTGTTCTCACTAACAGGAGAAGGGGCAAAGGCGAGTAACTGGCGCCTTAACCAGTAAGCTTCGGGCAGGAGAGGCTCGTTAGCCATGGCTGGCTACCCACCTAGGAGAAGGAAAACTGAATTCAAACCTCTGTTGCCTTGCAGCTATAGCCAATCATGGGAAAGGCTTCGGGAGTCAACCGTGAGGAAAAATCAGGAGCTGGCGACCCTAAGGCAGTTTGCAGCACCCACTGCTACACTCTGGCAGAACCTGCGATACCGCTGACCCCAAACTGTATCGGCACTGCCGTTCCTTTGGATACATCAGCTGCGTGGAGAGGGGGGAACTGATGTGTGGGCGACCACAACTAATGCCCAGGCATTCATCTCACCAAGATGATCCATAGTCGCTTCACGACTGAAGGAGGCCATAGTAGTTAAACAAAAAGTAAGCGACCTGAATTCGAACTCTAAGGCTAAATCCTCCTCAGCATTCTTCTTAAGTATTTTGCTTGTCTGGACATCTGCATATATCTACTTTGAAGGTGAATTTATGTATATTTTAAAAACAAGCAAAATAACACAATTTTCTTTATATTAAGAAAAAAAAAGCCTATTCAAGTAAATAGCAACGCAGTATATAAATATAGACTGGCCGATTAAAGAGTTTTATGAAACGAAAATTTGTGACTTAAAATTTTGTGTACTTTATTATACAGTATTTATGAGCAGTATAAAAGTTAAGTATTCATATCTATATCATGAAGTTACTTCCTTCGGCAAGTCTATATTTATTTATGTCTATGGTAAATAATGTAGAAGTTATTTCCCTTTAAAAGACATTAAATAAAACAGTAATTTTCCATTAATTTTGTAAAGCTTACGATATTCTAAATACAACATAAAGAACAAAGAATTACCTGTGTATACGTAGCAAACAATACTCAAAATGAAACACTTGAATAGCACATTCATAGTAATTTTGTAAGCCTGCAAATTAGTTGCAATTAAACTATTAGAACTTAAGACAGTTTGTAGTGATATGATAACAATTGTTACTATTTTAGTTGTAGGGTTATAGTCTACTAATGCATAGCCTACTTAAAAGAGTTGATATTGTCAAGTACATCTTGGATAAAATCCATAAGTTGTCGCAAGAACTTCGCGATCCATTCGGCTTATTTGATGGTTACTACAAATTTCTGTAAAGACTAAAACTAGAAGGCATGCTGGCTGAGTGGTAAAGCGCTTGGTTTACGAACTAAGGGTTTCAGGTTCATCCCATTGAAGACAGGGATTTAAAATTTCGGGATTTTTAAGGATGCCTTAGAATCGACGCAACTCTAATGGATTCTTGAAATTAGTTGTGAAGTAACATTGATTCATCTTTTTTGATTACTGTATAGTATATTGTTAAAGGTCGGCAACCGAAACTGTTCTCTAGTCAAAACAAATGGTGCCACACCTTTTCTCGCCACTAGACAGTATCAATTTCATACTCATGAGTCACTGGCCACGTCTAGATTTTTCTGTTATTCTAACTATGAGAATAGAGTCCTTGTATTCACAACAAATTTCCATAAGGATCAAAGCAGTCTTAGTCTCGTAAGTAGGTTGGTTTTTAACTTCTTTCTGCAGTAAAGTCTGTATTTAATAAGATAAGATTAATTGTTATGCACTGTGGACGAGTATTTCGCGGATCGAGTGGCGCCGCTCGACGGACTGGATATAGCCCGCAGTCCGTAGTTCATTGTGCCACACTGTGAAATAGAGGCTTCCTTTTCACTCCTTGTTTACAGCGGCGTAAGGGGCGCTTACTCTGAGGAACTCTTTAATATTCATACTAAGTGAGGACATAAATCCGCAAAGGGAGTCACTTTTAAACACCGGGACACTGAATCTGACCACAAACACTTTTTCGCTGAAAACATTAGAGGTGCATATCATCGGCATGAAACCTGCCAAATGAATTAACTCTTTCTCTCCTAACTGACAATACCAACGTCGATTCCACCAGAATGTAGTAAACAATTACGGAGAGAAAGAGTTAACAGGAAACTGATTTGGGACACGAGGCGTTGGAGATGAACTTTACATCATCTGCCCTATAGACCACAAGGTCTGAAAGGGGAACTTTACTTTACTATAGCTAAAGCTACAGTTAGAGTTATAGCTATGGGAAGGGTTATGTTGGTGTGACTTTTCATAACCTCGTGTAGTTGCTTCAGAATAGCCATGAATCTTGGAGGCCATCTTGAGTCGAGATAAAATCATTCAGAAGACATCGCGACTCCCTGTGTCCATAAGGGAGTTCGGTAAAAGCAGCATACAAGTATCGGTTCTGATCCTTCCATTTTTTTCTGCATTTGTCGCAAGACAAAAATATTTGCAATACTTTGATCTGTGGCATTGTCTTATAGATAATCTTTTCCCTTTGCAACTTCTTGTGTGACTAGAGAGGCCAATCCTTGATACACAGTTGCTGACACAGGTTGGGCATATCTTATCTTATCTTATATGATACAGACGTTACTTCAAAAAAAGAAGATGATTACGTCTTACGCGTCATGCGTTTAGTCATGCATATTAACCAATGCCCTAAATTCTGCCAAGTCACTGGTTTTCCTGGCTAGCTCAGGCAACCCATTCCATGCTCTAATAGCGCTAGGGAAGAAAGAGCATTTCTACAAATGCTCTACATAATCCCCAGGCGCCTTTGTACTTTCAGCCTTCTGTCTACTACTGTTGTGTATGACATCTGCAATCAGGGACCCTTCCTTTATGCTCGCTCTCCGTGTGGATCTATCCAGTGCCTCTTTTTTCCAATCCCTTATTGTTAATTTTTAAAGAGCTTCATGTCGCGTTTGTAGACATCAGTAAACCTTAGTTAATAGTAGAAGTGAAGGACTAGCGAGACTAAACGAAAGAAAATCAATATAAAATATTTCTTACACCAGATTCCTACCTTCGGCAGGTTTATTGTTGTATACAAATCTAAATTCTAATAGAAAAAAAAAATCAATTTAATAAATTAAAACATTTAAAGATTCATAGACATTCGGTTTTGTTTCTATAGATACTAGATCCACATAAGCTTTGCATGATTTTGAAAGTTATACACAAGTAGGAAATGTATTTCTGATAAATTTGAAATGTGGAATATTTGTAAGTAACAAATAATGTTGTTTTCTTTTTTTACGGAACAAAATTAAGTTTTTGTAAAATGCACAAAGCATAATGGTTTTAGACGTGGACAAAATGTTGAATTATAGAAAGTTATTTCTTGACTTATTTAATAGGTAAGGGTTTCAGATATGTCCATTTGGTTCGTGAGAGCTCTACCACTGTCTCTTTTAAAGGCAATATGCTTCCGTATCAGAAACCCCTTTATTTAAAAAAAATACTGAGAATTAGTTCCTTAGAGTACTTGAAAGAAATCGCCAGTGAGTCTTAGGGTCGACTTGTCCCCGTATAAATAAGGGAGGCCCAGTTGCCAAACACAGACCAGCTCTCTCTCCCTCTCTCTTCTTCTCTCAATCTCATCTCTCTCTTTTCTTTATCTGTTCTTTTCTTTCTTTTCTTCTCTCTCTCTTTTCTCTCTCTTTTCTTCTCTCTCTTTTCTTTCTCTTTTCTTCTCTCTCTTTTCTTCTCTCTCTCTTTTCTTCTCTCTCTCTTTTCTTTCTCTTTTCTTCTCTCTCTTTTCTTCTCTCTCTCTTTTCTCTCTCTTTTCTTTCTCTTTTCTTCTCTCTCTTTTCTTCTTCTTCTTCTCTCTCTTCTTCTCTCAATCTCTCTCTTTTCTTTATCTTTTCTCGCTTTTCTTCTCTCTTCTTTCTCTTTTCTTCTCTCTTCTTCCTCTTTTCTTCTCTCTCTCTCTTTTCTTCTACTTCTATCTCTTCTTCACTCTCTTCTTCTCTCAATCTCTTTCTACCTCTCTCTTCTCTCTTTTCTTCTCACTCTTATCTCTCTATCTCTTTTTTTTCTTTCTTCTTCTCTCTCTTCTCTTTTTCTCTATTTTCTTCTCCCACTCTCTCCCACTCACTCTCCCTCCCTCTCTCTCTCTCTCATATAGTCATATTTGTCTTTCGAGCAGAACGCCACATTTATAAAGAATGCGTTCTATTGTCTCATCGTCCTCTATGCAGTGGCGACACCATTGTAACTTTGTGCTCTCTGAACCGCCCAAAATAAGCACCAACTGGGCAGCGACCGACAAGGACCTGGGCTAGGACGGACTGTTCCTAACGCTTTACTTGAAAACACGCATCCTTTCGGTCTGGTCTACTCATCAGCCTCCAAAGCTCAAGCCATGCTTTTTACTATTAACAGTGAATAGTTGTAAAACTGTATTTTTGTCTAAAAAACTGCTTGCATTTTTTACTTTTTAAATTATAAGATTCGCTTTCAGAAAAGAAAAGCAAAATAAAAACCCTTATCTAAGGAAAAGAACATCGAACAATTTATCTTTAAAAATGTAGAAGTTTTCTCCTTTATTCCATATCAAACCAAAATTAATACTCACCAGTAATTAATTGACTAATTGGTTGATTTTTTAATCCATTCATGTTTAATTAGGTACAATAAAAACGTGTTTAAACGTTTCAACTTGTTTTGAGAATGGGTGTGGGAAAAATAACGCGTTTAATTATCTTAGAGGAAGAAACCCTCGGGGGCCGATTTTGAGTTTATGTTTCCACACAAACTCTCTTTGTAACCTTGTTTACCAATTAATTATGTCTAAGTCTATACCTATAAACACTTGTGCAAAATTTCAACTTGATCCGAGAAAGAGTGCAGAGACAACGCGTACAAATCGACAGATATTTAATATAAGCTTTGTAAGAAACACAAAAAGTAGCCGTTGCATCAAAACTTTGAAGAGATTCACCCCTTCGATGCAGCGTCTTTTAAAACTTAATTATGTGTCTGACAGCAGCACTGGCAAACCTCAAAACAATACGGCATAGACCTGAAAGGCATGGCCCTCAACACCAAAGTCAGACTGAAGCGTTCCCTGGTTATGGTCACATTCTTCTATGTTAGCGAGTCTTGAACGCTGACTGCAGAGCTATAAAGGAGGATCGTGGCAATGGAACTTAGATGCTACAGAAAGATCCTAGGTATCATTTACAAAGATCACAACACTTTGTTAAGCTAAGCGTTTTAGAGCTTAATCACCACGCTAACATCAGACCAGTGGTGTAGCTAGGGGTGGGGAAAGGTGGGAAATTTGAAAACCCCCTCCCGGCCCCAACTCTATGGGAGTACCTAAATGAGTGTTCGAAATTGTTTTTAACATTAAATATTATGCAAAATTCAGGGGCCTCCAAAGAAGTCAAGCCTCTTGGGCCCTTAAATGATGGCAAATTCCTAGTTACGCCACAGCATCAGACCAAACAATTTAACATACAAAGTAAAAAATTAAAAGCTAAGTATAAAATAGCGTTTATTAACAATAAGCATACAGAAATATCAAATAAATAAACACAGACGCATAAAAAGGATGTTTCAGCTAGCTTCCGATTGGTGCTCAGAAGGAGTCCTAAGCTGACACCGAACTAAAAGCACCACTAGTACTATCACTAAAAACGTCTCAAGAATGAATATACTTAAAGCTATTGGCGATCCGTTCGGTAAAAGTGTAGAAGAAAGGAAGCCTCTTTGAATTTCTGGGAAAAAATAAAAGAAAAGCACACTTTAGTAAGATATTTGGATGCTGGGGGAATGGGACTGTAGCGACAGTGACGTCTATAGAGGGAGGCGGGGGGGGGACGGAACTTGACAGAATTTACGACAGAAAAAGACTGTGAAGCCTCCCGAGGCTGTGTCCTTATAAGGGGCCTCCACAAACAAAATGTATTTACTAAATATAAAACAAGATTGCAAGGAAAGTTTGTGTTAGCACACAAACTCAGGTGTAGCCCAACAGTGTTCCGCGTATGAGCTAAGAATACTCTAGACATGTTCTCGTTTTGATTGTCTAAAGTCTCATGAATTATTTTTTTAATTAAAAACGAGGTGAACAATTTATTATGAATACTAATGCCTCTAGACCTTAAAGCAACGGTTCTCAACCTTTTTGGCTCCGCGACCCGCTAATAAAATTTTTATTGGCGGCGGCCCCCATCCATAAATTTTCGTTCATAGGCTTAGGTAAATATGAGTTGGCTAATGTTATGAAATCGTTATCAAAATGTAGATCACTAATGTTAATTTCATTGTTAGAGGCTGAACATATATCAGCCTTCAAGCCTAAAATACTGGATGTCCTTATCGGCAGGGCTCGGGGGTTTGTTCGGACTCAGTCAAATGGCAGAGAGAACTTCATTACAAATGACTCAACCTTTTTGGCTCCGCGACCCGCTAATAAAATTTTTATTGGCGGCGGCCCCCATCCATAAATTTTCGTTCATAGGCTTAGGTAAATATGAGTTGGCTAATGTTATGAAATCGTTATCAAAATGTAGATCACTAATGTTAATTTCATTGTTAGAGGCTGAACATATATCAGCCTTCAAGCCTAAAATACTGGATGTCCTTATCGGCAGGGCTCGGGGGTTTGTTCGGACTCAGTCAAATGGCAGAGAGAACTTCATTACAAATGACGCATTCGTTTCCCCCACTTTTTATATTTTATCGATGCTTGACTATCGATAAAAATTAATCAAGGCAAGACAACAATTTTAAGGCTGTCTTAGGCTACTGTGTTGTTATAGATCCTGTCACTATCTTAATGCAAGAAAATTCAATTTCATATACGTCGGAAAAGTGATTTAAAATAGGTATTGAAAAACTAATTTTATATTATTATTTAAAGAAACGAGATAGACCGTCTGGCAAACGACACAAAACGTATAACAGCTTTTCATTTTGCTGGGGTTGCAGGTATACCAAGGTGGACAACGTTAATCAATTTTAATTTCCATTTGTTTGTACCAATAAAATTATCTTATCTTTTCTTATATTACTGCACAAGATTACTACGAATAATAGTCCCTAGACTTACTAGTTATCGGAATACATGTGGAAGGATCACTGATGTTGAGGCGGTGATCTGGCAAGCACATTTCACATATTCTTGTGGCTTTCCTACACTTTTGACAAGTTTGGTTACATGAACAATTATATCCATGGCTTTTTTCGCAGGCTTTTGGAAGAAATAAAACAATAAAACCTAGATCAGCTTGGGTTTAATAATATCGCATAGTGTACGCGTCCGTGTCTCAAGAGAAGTGTAAACAGCATAATCTAGATCAGCTTGGGCTTAGTAATATCGCATAGTGTACGCGCCCGTGTCTCAAGAGAAGTGTAAACAACATAATCTAGATCAGCTTGGGTTTAGTAATATCGCATAGTGTACGCGTCTGTGTCTCAAGAGAAGTGTAAACAGGAACGTTTATTTATACAATGATTTTTAGAAATGACAAGTCTCTACATAGAAGGCAGGAGAATGAAAATTATATTCCTGTTTGAGATGTTTAAAAATAAAAACTTTAAAAAAGGAAGACATGAATATATCGTAAGTCTATCAGTTTCTAGCTTCATATTAAATATAAGACCTTGCAATCAGACTTTGCAATCTATAGGGCAGATGTTCATCTGTGGCCCAGGATAATGAGGGTGTCATGTTGACATCAACCATTACAGTTGCATGCACTCAGAGGCGCCCTAAAGATCCCGAAATTAAAATCCCAAGGCTTCACCGGGATTCGAGCCGGGGAACACTTATCCTCCATGTTACTAGTGTGCGTTCATGGCATTTTCTACTTGGGGAATTAATGTGTTTCGTAAAAATGTTTTCTGTAATGAAATAAACTAAACACACATCAACGCCTCTGCACATTCGGCTATTAGATAAAACTGAAAAACAATAATATAATAGTAATCTATATTATCTATTAGGAAATCGTCTTACAAATCATGCAATAACGCTAAACCAAAAATGTATAACAAAATAAACATTAAAACCAGATTTCAATCTTAAGTTCCACACATGACTACTATTTCAGTGCAACAGATAAATTCGGGTTGTTTGAGGGGGGCTGAAGTCTTTGGGGGCCCTGCATTTAGCGTAATATTTATTTTTTAATTGAAAAAAAAAACTCGTTCGGGTACCATCCTCCCTCAAGTGGTGGCCAGGGGGGATTTTCAAATTCTCCCACCTCCTCCCCCCCCACCCTAGCTACGCCGTTGTGTCTCACTTCACGCGTATTGCTTTGAGTGCTTAATACTGTGGGTCTTCTGTTTAAAGTTTGAGTCATAATTAAGAAACACGACAAAGGTTCAAATACATTACGTAAAAAAAAAACATAAGCCACAAGACCAAGTTTAGTACATAAAATTGATAATATGTAATATAAATCCTTCTTGAATATTGAAATACAAACACCTAGTGCGTCTCAGATGAATTCCATTTTATGAACCTGTGACCCGGGAAAGGATTTTATCCATTGGTCAGGATGAAGGGTCCCCATTAACAGGTTGATCATTTAAACACTTCCGATTTTCGAGGGTCACTGTCTCTTGAGTCAATGTAATGGGTTCTTCTATCTAATGCGAGGCCGAAGGGCGAGCCCAAGAGGTGGACAAACTTAATATGCTTATATTGTACAATGCGATCAGTAGAGGGAGAGATCGCAGCCCATATAGACCCAACTGGGAAACGGTGAAACGGATTGGACAGGTTAGCAAGGTGTGAGATATACAGTGTCCTTTTTTGAACATCTAGATATAAACTTCTAGTGGTACAATTAAACATAATTCCAATCCATGCAATATGAATGATATTCTACTCAATAGTGAAATTATAGTCTAGTAAATACTATAAACATACAAAAGTCCGCTCTGTAGTGAGCCCTAGAAACAACTGTACAATACATTTCACTTTCCTCTCAATGTAGCTTAGAAATTTCCGCGTTCAGCCCAGAAGTTCAGTTAAGTGACCAAACAAATGGGGCTGTGACAATCAGTTGTATTTTAATGATTTTATTGCCAGGGGAATAAAATATGTCCTGTTTCTCTTTTGTCATAATAAACTAACACACTCCTGACCCAGAGGGTGTATTATTTTTATTTATTTCAAAACATGAATCGAAAAATTATCCTATTAATTAAATTTCAAAAAGGGAAATAAACCTTATGGTACTGAGAGATATGGGTATAAATGTGGACATCTTCCCCTTAGATAAGATTTGTTGTTGTTTTTTTTAAAGGAAAGAGGTAGATGGGATGGTCTACAGAAACTTGCCTTGTTCCACACGCTAGGACAAATTTGTACAAATGCCCCTTCTATTACAGCTATTATGGCTATTAGAGGTTATGGAATGGTCTGCCTGAGAGAGCCAGGAAAAACCAAAAGGCGGAATTTAAGGCATTGGTTAATATGCATGACTAAATGCATCACACGTAGGACGTAATCATCTTTTTTTTTTTATCTTTGAAGTAACGTCTGTATTTTATAAGATAAGATAAACATGCCAGGTGCAGACGCCGAGCAGGTGGGCAAGGCGTGAAGACAGTGAAAGACCTGGTTTAGAACCGAGACGCTTGGTGGAAGCTAGTTGGGTGGCCGAGGTCCTAGAAACGTAACAGGTAAAGTTGGATGTTATGGATTGTGTGTGTGTTTCTATGGTAACGGTGGGAAGAAGAGGTTAGTGATTGGTTTGTGAAGGATGCAACATAAGTGACGTTATCGTCGGCTGTCTTAGTAGGACAGACGACTTCAGAACGCCAGACTGAAAAGACCTGTCAATGTGGTGGGTTCTATTATTATTCAGAATACCATTTTATATTTCTACTTAAGTCTACTACATTGTTTTAATTTAATCTCAAGTTGAATTTGTTTATAGTGTTAAAAATGTATATTTAGTATTGGTCACAAAAGAAGTTATTCAAGCTGTTTTAATTTTTCTATTATTTTTTAGATATTATACGCCTAGGGCGATTTAGTTGTCTATGAGCTGATTGGTGCTACAAGCCAACGACCGCCAAAGGAATTGCCATGATAAGATAAACATTGCATGTTACAAAAAAAAAGTAAATTCAAATTTAGGCAACTCGACAAAATCTTAAATGTGTATTAATATAAGGTCATTACGCATATGTGGACGGACGTATGCACAACTACTGCTATATCTATAGGGGTGGTTAGTTAGGTAACCTTTCCTGTTCTTTTTAAGAGAAAAATATTACAGAAATAAATTTGGTGAACATACTTACGAATAGTGCACATTGGTGGATCTGAGAATCCGTCACAACCTTTGAGGCAAAGCCCACTTGAAGGGTCACAATTTCCGTTGAAACAGCTGCTACACTTAAAGAGACAATTTAATCCGAAATATCCCTTGAGACAAGCTGTGAGAAAAAAGAGAGTTGTTATATTTTGTTTTACAAAGCTTATATCAAGTCCGTCTGTCTTTCTGGTAAAAGTGTTTATCAGATCAAGCTGAAACAATTCATGGACGTAGGATGGAAGATTTTAAAGTTGAACATCTTCACCACTTCCAAATCAAACATGTTGTACACAAAACGATCCCTTAGTCATGCATCGATTTAGTCATCAGCATCTGTAGACACTAAATCATTATGTTGTCCGACCATTTATCGTCCGATCATACTATCATCCAGAAGCAATATATATTCTATTTAGCGCAATTTTAAATTTTAGCTTTCTCAATACAATATGATCCTATAACTGGAATTGACCAGTTGGGAAAAGGGCGGGTGTAGATTCTGGATAATATCTATATAAAAGGTTACAGTGATCGCTTTTTAAATGTATTTATTTATTTAAAAAAAGGTGGATCTTCATGAATCTAAACTAGAGGGCTTAAGTTTATTTAAGCCTCCTAAAGCCGACATACGAACCACTTTGCCTGGTGAACAAAAAAAAGATGGTTTTATAGTTATCTTTTGTTAGTTTCAAACTTTAAAGCGGTCGCCTATTTCTTTTTACATTGCTTAAAGGGGGTTAATTCAACTTATACCACCACACCAGTCAATGTAATTTCTTTTCCATGTTCGAGATGCCAAAAATAAAAAGTATTACCAATAGTTAATAGAAATGTACAAATAATAATATAAACAAGCTAAAGCTTACTTGAAGGCGCGGTGGTTGAGCTGTAAAGCACTTGGCTTCTGAACCGGGAGGTTCATTTGATTATTTGAGGAAAAGTAAAAGAGGATTGTCGATGTGCTGGCCACATGACACCCTCATTAACAGTTGGTCACAGAAACAGATGACCTTAACATCTTCTGCCCTAAAGACCAAAAGGTCTGAAAGGGGAACGTGACTTTACCGCTTACTTAACATGTACATCTCTTTTGCCTTACGTCTTGCTAAAAATAAGATAAGATAATTTTATAGGTCCAAGCTAATGGAAATTCAGTTTGACCGAAAAATATCAACCTCAGCATAACTACTATAGCAAAAAACACTACAGATGCAAATACAAATAACATTTACAAACAAAAGACAAAACACACTCCCCCTCTCCCTCCTCTTGTGTCTCCATCTTCAACGTTCACACAGTATTTGCTAGCTTGAATTCAGCCAACATAACCAAAAACATCCGCCCTCCTTTCATGATGGTTACCTCAGCAAAAAACGCGTATGGTTTCCTTAGCAATAACCAATTTGCAATCAAACTGAATTTCCATTTGATTAGACCAATACAAATTATTTTATCTTAACAACTAAAAATTTAAAAAAGGACAAAAAAAAGAACACAAAACATAAAGGTTTAGAAAAGCTGGCTTACCTTTATCACAGTAGGGAAAATTGGAATACCCCAAACACCCAATTTTACACTGGCCCGTCGCCATGTCACACAGCTCATTGAAACAACGTTTGCAGTAATCATCAGGGCAAGGCAGCCTCGAATAGGAGAGCGTGCAAGCTAGAAGTCGTAAAGGGAAAGAAGTAAAAAAAAAACAAAAAAAATTTAAACAAAAATATAAAATATACTTAAAAAAAATAAAAACATAAGCAAAATAAATAAATAAAAGCTCATACAAAGGGGATAAACTCCGTCCTTTAATATATGTATACCAAAATTGTACAGATTATTTCCCTTATTCAATCTCAAACAAAATATTTAATTATTAATAATTAATTACCTAATTCAGTATTTTCTTTATTGACCATGTTTTGTTAGGTGTAATACATAATTGTTTAATGTATCAATTTGATCGGAGAATGCGTGAGGGACAAATAGCGTTAACAATAATTTAAGGGAATTAAACCCAACAGATTTAGCCATATCTGTGAATACTGAAGTATTAGTCTCCCTTGTTGCTATTAAACAAAAATACGAATTACCAGTAATTAATTGTCTAGTCTTTTTTTTTTTCATTGATTCATGTCTTGTCTATGTCAACGAATAATTGTGCAAAGTTTCAGCTTGATCCGACAATGGGTATGGGAGAAAAAAAAACATGGACACACTTTTTACCAGACAGAGTTGATAGAAGTTTTTTTAAAAAAGACAATACATCCTTCATTTTAAAGAGTGATTACTCTGATCCTAATTGCTAAGGAATATAATGGAATAATGGTCAATAAAGAAAATACTGAATTAGGTAATTAATTATTAATAATTAAATATTTTGTTTGAGATTGAATAAGGGAAATAATCTGTACAATTTTGGTAGACATTGATTAAAGCACGGAGTTCATCCCCTTTGTATAAGTTTTTAAATATTTTTTTTTTATTTATTTTGCTTTTTTTAATGGAACTTCCCCCCCCCCCCCCCCAATTCGTTTCTATAAATAACCCTGGTTAAGCGAATGTATAAATCTACGTTTTTATCGCCTTCCCCCTTGGTGTCGCCCAATGACCCCAGACATACGCTTGAAACTAGCAGACCCTAATGCCACTAAATAAGAAATTCATCTAACGACCTTTAAATTCTAGCACTGAAGACCCCCTATGCCTTTAAGCCAGGGGCGTAGCTAAGAATTTTCCATCATTTGAGGACCGGGTGGGGGGGGGGGGCTTGAACTCTTCGGAAGGCCCCCTGCATTTTGCATAATATGTAATATTTAATGTAAAAATCACTCATTTTCGGGGCCACTCTCAAATAAGGTCGCGGGGGGATTTTCAAATTCCCCCCTCACTCATCCTAGCTGCGCCACTAGTATTCATCCGTCACAAAAAAAGCAGGGCCGGACCGTTGTGACCAAGAAAGATCACTTTTTTTTTTTATTTCTACCTCACGTAAATTTAGCGGCGAAAAAAGAGGGGGGGGGGTGGTGGTGAACAAGTGCTCTACTCTGTATTCATCCGTCACTAAAAAGCAGGGCCGGACACAACCGTTATGGGGTCCTATGCGAAACGGATTTCGCGGGGCCAAGTTTGGGTAAGGATACGGATAATAAGTGAAATTTAAGAATTTATTAGAAAATAAATTCGTCTTTGCATTTTTATTCATCCTTTACTACGTACAGAACTTATTTACGAGCCTTGAGTGTAGCGAAGTCATACAGTATATCATAAAAATTTAATTTCCTATATAGATCACTGGTAATGCATAATGCCTTTTTTTTTAATCGCGCGTAGGATTGGCCTTTTCCATATTGAATGACACCCCAAATTGACATTTTTTGTCTATATATTTCAGGTGATTTGTATGAGTTTTCAAAAGATTTTAATAATTTCGGGATATTTCCAGGACTTTTTTTGTATAGTTATCAATTCCAGAGATTTCCTAAGGCCGGCCCTGCAAAATAGCGGTGTATGCAACGACGCCGGTCGACTAGTGTATTATTATTCTTAATTGAACTGAGTGAGAAAAAAAAACACACAAAGAGACGTAACTGACTATTTAAAAAGAAGCACTTTACCATCGCTGGCATATACGGTGCAGACCCTTCTAAAATCTCTAATAGTTATACGGAAATGGGTGGCCGGCACAAGCGTGTTGCAATAGACGTCCACTGTTGAGTCTTCCGCATTTTGGGTATCCACTTCGAAGACTCGGCTTCCGTCGGAACACACGCTAGTCTTGAAGTTGTCGTTGGAGGCAGTTATAATTGCTCCCGGTTTTCTTCCTATGTAGGCCACTAAACAAGCAAAATATAGAACAAGCAAAATATAAAAACAAGCAAAATATAAAAACAAGCAAAAAAATAAAAACAAGAAAAATATAAAAACAAACAAAATATTAAAAACAACCAAATATAAAAACAAACAAAATATAAAAACAAGTAAAAATAAAAACAAGCAAAATATAAAAACAAGCAAAGTATTTAAAATAAGCAAAATATAAAAACAAGCTAAATATAAAAACAAGCAGAATATAAAACAAGCAAAATATAAAAACAAGCAAAATATAGAACAAGCAAAATATTAAAAACAAGCAAAATATATAAACACGCAAAATATTAAAAACAAGCAAAATATTAAAAACAAGCAAAATATTAAAAACAAGCAAAATATAGAACAAGCAAAATATAAAAACAAGCAAAATATAAAAACAAGCAAATAAAATAAAAACAAGCAAAATATAAAAACAAGCAAAAAATATAAAACAATCACAATGTAACAAAAAAAATTGCAAAGGGGTCCGACCAGAGACTAAACAAAAGACAACATTTCATAGCTAACTTACGAAACAGAAAGACTAAAGGCTGCAGTGTTTGCATTAACAGAAAAACACCCGGAGGTGGGTGTAAGACAGTACTCTACTGTAAAACGTATTCTCAGTTAAACAGTTACGTCCCCCTGGAGTGCACCCTCGCAAGTCCTTCAAAAAGTACCATACGGAAATAAATTTAAAAAAAAAAAACTAACATTCAGACATCATGTTTGGAACAGTTTTCATTGTTATAAATAAAATATAAAAAAAAAAAAAAATTAGAGTGATCCCTTGAAGACGGTAGTAACTTGAAGTCATTAGAGACAGTACACGTATTTTGAGTAGCTGTTTTCTGCACTTGTTCTGGATACATATTATTGAAGTTTATTGTTACCCGCTGTGATTCGGAATTATTTTAGTAGTGAAATTGTGTTCTAGAGGACTTGGTATATTTGATACCGCTGTTATGCGGATGTAGTCATATTTCAAATTGGATATTTTGGTGTAACGACTACAAGTGCACTAAATATTGCAATATTGAATAAATGTTATATTTTTTCTGCTAAAGTGGATTCAAGTCAATCTATACTAGTTATGTTTGTTACGTGTTAAGTGTGACTCCAGGACGAACTAACCCAGCATTCTTCAACATCACACACATTGATAACAGACACAGCGTTTACAACAGTGATGCCCAAAATACGGCCCGAGGGCCAAATCCGGCCCGCGACGTGGTTCCATCCGGCCCGCCGAAATGTCGGCACAAAGTATATAAATCCGCTACCTCACCCCCCAAAGAAAAGGTTTAAAAATGTCTCTTTCCCTACATTAGGGTCCTCCATTTTTCTCCAATGATTGGTACCATGACTAACATTTATGAGACTTAATGTAGAATTTATCATAAATACAAAAAAAAACAAAAAAAAAAAAAAAATTTACCTTTTTTGCAGAACATAATAATAAGTTGAGTTGCAATTAAAGTGTAGCTGTTTTTTTTTAAAAAGAAACGCGATTATAAAACAAATTTGACGTCATTTGAATAAAAAAAAAAAAGATTGTTAAACTACGTCTAGAGATTGGAAGATTAATGTGAATATTTACCAAAAAAGAGACACGAATATGAGTCGTTAGTAAAGCTAGCTACACTGTCGCTCATATTTGTAGTAGAGAAATGAAGCCGTTTTCTGACGCATGAAATAATAATATCCCGTTAATTAATCTAAGTGCAAGATCCACGGGATTCTAATTAAATAGTTTCAGGTCAATTTCATTTCATTTTTTGTACCTTTCCTTTATGTGGCCCGCGTCACCAATGCCGGAAATTAAAATGGCCCGCAGGTCGGTTTGTGTTGGGCATCACTGGTTTACAGCCAATGGTAATCTCTTCTACTTACACCGAGCGCCTTGAAGTCTCAGCACAGTGAGGTGGGTAGGGACAGCAAATGTCATGTTAACAGACCTGAGATCTTCAGCACAGGTGTAGGGGTTCCTATCCACTAACGCCTGCGAAAAGTTCGTAACTGTTCCACGACCCGTTGCTGGAATGGTTGTCAACGTTGGCGTAGGTACAGTCCTTAGCAAGTCTTCTGCAAAAAATATCTATCTATCTATCTATCTATCTATCTATCTATCTATCTATCTATCTATCTATCTATCTATCTATCTATCTATCTATCTATAACTAAAAAAAAACGTATTTTAGAAAAAAACACAGATTAACTTAGAAAAACATAGATTAACTTAGAAAAACATAGATAAACTTAAACAATTTTAGAAATAAAAAAAAAAAACTTGAAAAGCGCTTCAATAAAAGATTTTTTAAAAATTAAATTTAGTTCAACAGAACTAGACAGGCCTTAGAGTTGAACCCCCATAGACAGGCCTTAGAGTTGAACCCCCATAGACAGGCCTTAGAGTTGAACCCCCATAGACAGGCCTTAGAGTTGAACCCCCATAGACAGGCCTTAGAGTTGAACCCCCAATAGACAGGCCTTAGAGTTAAACCCCATAGACAGGCCTTAGAGTTGAACCCCCATAGACAGGCCTTAGAGTTGAACCCCCAATAGACAGGCCTTAGAGTTAAACCCCCATAGACTGGCCTTAGAGTTGAACCCCCAATAGACAGGCCTTAGAGTTGAACCCCCATAGACAGGCCTTAGAGTTGAACCCCCAATAGACAGGCCTTAGAGTTAAACCCCATAGACAGGCCTTAGAGTTGAACCCCCATAGACAGGCCTTAGAGTTGAACCCCCAATAGACAGGCCTTAGAGTTAAACCCCATAGACAGGCCTTAGAGTTGAACCCCCATAGACAGGCCTTAGAGTTGAACCCCCAATAGACAGGCCTTAGAGTTAAACCCCATAGACAGGCCTTAGAGTTGAACCCCAATAGACAGGCCTTAGAGTTGAACCCCCAATAGACAGGCCTTAGAGTTAAACCCCATAGACAGGCCTTAGAGTTGAACCCCCAATAGACAGGCCTTAGAGTTGAACCCCCAATAGACAGGCCTTAGAGTTGAACCCCCATAGACAGGCCTTAGAGTTGAACCCCCATAGAACAAGACGTAAAGGCAGACCAAAAAGAACATGGCGACGCAGAATACTAGCCGAGAGGACAGGAAAGAGACCGTGGAGAGTGGCGTGTTTTTTTTTTTTGCTGAGGAACACAAAGGAAAGATGATGATGATGATGATGAATTTTAGTATATAACAACTAATTCGTGTTATAGTTTTTGTTTACAATATACACTTTTGTAAATACTGCATTGGAAATGCTTACAAAATAGTGACCTATCTATAAATGGCAAAACATATTTTTTGTTATATATTGTGTCTACAAAATACGGAATCTATCTTTCATAATATATATATATATATATATATATATATATATATATATATATATATATATATATATATATACGAATAGACCCTGATTTAAAGTTATTTTTTACGGGCAACTTCAATCTGGCTAAAAAAAAACCTGTTCATCCCCACCTCCGTTACGTGGATGTAATAAAACGGGACCTAAAAACAATGAACCTTGATACTGACCTTTGGAAAAACATAGCCCTAGACTGCACTAGTTGAGAGAGATGGTGACCAAAAAAGCTATGGACAGTGAAAAAAAACATGGGGCCTCAACTCTGAAAGGATAGCGTACCATTCTAAAAACGGCCAGCTCCTCTACCACTAAAGCGAAAGCTGCCCTTAACATGCAAACTTTGTGGACGGGAGTGCCTCTCCGAAACAGGGCTGCACAGTCACATGAAAAAAAAAGGGTTAGAGGTGAACCGTAGTCAATCTACGACTGAAGGAGGCCAACCAATTTGGGTAAATTTAATTTGATCTCAGACTTACTTAGCTGGCACAAAAATCCGAACCATCCCAAGTTGCATCCGTACATAGGTAAGCATTCCCCGTACTTGTCACAGGTTTTTTGACAGTTGCATTTGTAGCGACACGAGGGTCCAAAAAAATTAAAAGGGCACGCTGAAAAGAAATAAGTATGTCACATTCAAGAAGTAATACAGCGCAGTAGCGTCGCTAGGGGTTGTTGTCACCCGGTGCGTTAGTCGCTCCTTCCCAATCCATATATATATATATTGTTACGATCTCTCCTAATCAGGCCTTCTGTAAACACTGCCCAACAACTCAACACAGCACATCTAACACAAGAACTTGACAACAAGGGCTTAAAGCAGCGGTTCTCAACCTTTTTAGCTCGGCGACCCTCTTTACTATTCCCCACCATGCGGCGACCCCCAACTGTAAATATTCTAAAGTAACAGCGCTTTCGATAATGTTATAAAAATCGTAATCCATAGTTCTGTTGGTCTTAGACGACCCTTTCAAAATCGTCATTCGACCCCCCAATGGGGTCGCGACCCACATATTGAGAACCTCTGTCTTAAAGTAACAAAGTGGCGATTTAATTACAAATACATCAACAACAGCCAATAAACACAATTGGCTACACTAACTTCAAATGCTTTGCTACACAACAGAACTGCCGAACTAATCACTACAAGTCTCTCTAGCTCGTACAGCTACACTTTCGAGGACTGAAAGGCACCACACAGTCCTTACTGCTTTGCTGTTCTCCACTCTTCTTCTCTTTCTAACACGCTCTGTCTCTGGTCCGTGAAGGCTCTCGTCCCATGACCACAGCACAGGCCATCTTTGCATGTATTAGCAGTACTGTCCCTTGATCAACAGCCGTTGACCTGTGTGATTGGCCTTAGTCTCGTGTGTCAGTAGGTCAAACACACATTAACCCTTTCCGTCCGGCACTAGCGTTATAACAATATCTATATCTATATCTATCTATATATATAGGGTTAGGGTATCTATCTATCTATGTATTTATCTATCTATCTATATCTATCTATCTATATCTATATATCTATATCTATCTATCTATCTATCTATCTATTTATCTATCTATCTATCTATCTATCTATCTATCTATCTATCTATCTATATATATATATATATATATATATATATATATATATATATATATATATATATTAGCCCAGCCACATATGACCTGCTGTCCGCGGGCCTTAGTTTATGCATCTATAGCTAATAAAAATAGCTGTGAAAATGATTTTATCCGAATTATTAAAAGTTTCGTTTTTTCAATAGAGATTTTTTTTTATAACTTTTAGGGCCTTTTTGTTGTAGTTATAAACATAAACCACGGTTTCCGCCGTGATCTAAGGAACATATATGCCAAATTTAATCCAAATTGGTCAAACGGTTTTGATTTCTTTTCGAGACATACATACATACAAACATATATACATACAAACATACATACATAATACTAGCATATAGAACAGGGAATGTGCCTTTATCTTCGTGTCTTTCTGAGTGTTTTATTGGGGTTTATTTTGTATTTGAAGATTATGGTTCAGTGTTTTATGTATAATCGCAACTTTACATTTGAGTCTACTATCCTAAAGGCTTTTTAAATTTAGTGATTTTTCGATGCCAGGCATTCTAGTCCTCACATACCATTCCATTCCTCACATACCATTCCATTCCTCGCATACCATTCCCATTCCTCACATACTATTCCACATATACCATTCCATTCCTCACATACCATTCCACACATACCATTCCATTTCTCACATACCATTCCACACATACCAATCCATTCCTCACATACCATTCCTCGCATACCATTCCATTCCTCGCATACCATTCCATTCCTCGCATACCATTCCATTCCTCGCATACCATTCCATTCCTCGCATACCATTCCATTCCTCTCATACCATTCCATTCCTCGCATACCATTCCATTCCTCACATACCATTCCATTCCTCACATGCCATTCCATTCCTAACATACCATTCCATTCCTAACATACCATTCCATTCCTAACATACAAGTCCATTCCTCACATACCGTTCCATTCCTAACATAACATTCCATTCCTAACATACCATTCCATTCCACACATATCATTCCATTTCTAGCATACCATTCCATTCCTTGCATACCTTTCCATTCCTCGCATACCATTCCATTCCTCGCATACCATTCCTCACATACCATTCCATTCCTCGCATACCATTCCATTCCTCACATACCATTCCATTCCTCGCATACCATTCCATTCCTCGCAAACCATTTCATTCCTCACATACCATTCCATTCCTCACATACCATTCCATTCCTCGCATACCATTCCATTCCTCGCATACCATTCCATTCCTCACATACCATTCCATTCCTCTCATACCATTCCATTCCTCGCATACCATTCCATTCCTCACATACCATTCCATTCCTCACATACCATTCCATTCCTAACATACCATTCCATTCCTAACATACCATTCCATTCCTAACAAACAAGTCCATTCCTCACATACTGTTCCATTCCTAACATAACATTCCATTCCTAACATACCATTCCATTCCACACATATCATTCCATTCCTAGCATACCATTCCATTCCTCGCATACCTTTCCATTCCTCGCATACCATTCCATTCCTAGCATACCATTCCTCACATACCATTCCATTCCTCGCATACCATTCCATTCCTCGCATACCATTCCATTCCTCGCATACCATTCCATTCCTCGCATACCATTCCATTCCTCACATACCATTCCATTCCTAACATACCATTCCATTCCGAACATACCATTTCATTCCGAACATACCATTCCATTCCTCGCATACCATTCCATTCCTCACATACCATTCCATTCCTCACATGCCATTCCATTCCTAACATACCATTCCATTCCGAACATACCATTCCATTCCTCGCATACCATTCCTCACATACCATTCCATTCCTCGCATACCATTCCATTCCTCGCATACCATTCCATTCCTCGCATACCATTCCATTCCTCACATACCATTCCATTCCTAACATACCATTCCATTCCACACATATCATTCTATTCCTCGCATACCATTCCATTCCTCGCATACCTTTCCATTCCTCGCATACCATTCCATTCCTCGCATACCATTCCTCACATACCATTCCATTCCTCACATACCATTCCATTCCTCGCATACCATTCCATTCCTCACATACCATTCCTCACATACCATTCCATTCCTCGCATACCATTACTTACATACCATTCCATTCCTCGCATACCATTACTCACATACCATTCCTCACATACCATTCCATTCCTCGCATACTATTCCTCACATACCATTCCATTCCTCGCATACCATTCCTCACATACCATTCCATTCCTCGCATACCATTCCTCACATACCATTCCTCGCATACCATTCCTCACATACCATTCCATTCCTCGCATACCATTCCTCACATACCATTCCTCACATACCATTCCATTCCTCGCATACCATTCTTCACATACCATTCCATTCCGCGCATACCATTCCTCACATATCATTCCATCCCTCGCATACCATTCCATTCCTCGCATACCATTCCATTCCTCGCATACCATTCCGTTCCTCGCATACCATTCCATTCCTGGCATACCATTCCATTCCTCACATACCATTCCATTCCTCACATACCATTCCATTCCTCACATACCATTCCATTCCTCGCATACCATTCCATTCCTCGCATACCATTCCATTCCTCACATACCATTCCATTCCTCACATACCATTCCTTACAGGTTAAGTTTAAGAGTAACATATTTATCTATGACAGTATACACGCTCTCAAAACAGACGTGGGTCCGTGGCCATCTTACTTCCTTATACACATTGGTATTAAGAAAAACAATGAATACATTTTGGGACGCTTACCTTATAACTAACATATAGAGAAAACAAAGTAATTACCTAGAAACACATCGTACAGGATGCATAGAAAGAAGGCTTTCAGGAACATAGCTGAGGTACTCTGTAAGCCTGCAAATAAGGTAAAGAGTAATCTCTTAGAAGGCCGTATGTAGCATGTAGGGTCTCTCTCAGTTTTATTTAGAGAGGAAGAGGAAGAGAGAGAGAGAGACAAAGACAAGAAGAAAGGCAGAGAGAGAGAGAGAGAGAGACATGGAGAGTAAAGAGACAGAGAAAGACGAGAGAGACAAAGAGAGTAAGACATGGAGTGAGACACAGAGAGACAGAGATAGAGACAGAGATGGAGAAAAAGAGAGACAGAGATAGAAACAGAAAGGGAAAAAGAGAGAGACAAAGAGAGAGAGAAACAGGAAAAGAGAAAGAGAGAGACTGACAGAGCGACAGAGAGAGAAAGAGATTGACAGATATAGGCACAGCGATGGAGACAGTAAGAGATTGAGATGGAGACAGAGAGACAAAGAGTGAGACAGAGAGAGAGAGACAAAGAGTGAGACAGAGAGAGAGAGAGAGACATAGAAAGCGAGAGACAAAGATAATGACAGACAGAGAGTGATTTATAATTTAAGAAGAGAAAAGACATTATATCTTGTTCTAGATCTAAATAATAGTAAATAGAGATTCTTAGATCCTAAAAAGATACGTGATATGCTTATTTGGAAATGAGAATTCAGAGAACAATTACTGATTTTAATTAAGCGTCACAGGAGGGAAAGTTAATGTGAATAAAATAAACAATAAAATATTCGGCCCTTCTTTCAGTCTATTTCAATATGTTTATTATAAAACAGATCTAGATCTAGATCTCCAGATTCTGAGTTTTGATTATGCGAAAGTCGGAAATGTATTTCGGGCATTTAAAAAATGTGGAATATAAAGATTAGAGACATTCTTTTTTTACGGAGGAAATATACTGAGCATAAAAACAAACATCTTAAGCACAGGATCATAAACATAAATAAATATAGACTGGCCGCTAACAGAGTTTAATGAAACAAAAATTTGTGACTTGCAATTTTTGTATTTTATTATACAGCAGTGTAGTTTTGTTTGACTGAAGATCATGCAACTCTTCAGAATTTGGAAATCCAACAATAGATATAGATGTTTTCAAGTTACATGAAGTTATTTCCTTTTTCCATTCTAAATATATGTATGTCTATGCACAGGATTTAATATTTCCTCGCTTTTCACATAACAATAATAATAATAATTATTATTATATCATCTCTAACCTGACACAGAAGGCTTTGTTACAGCAATGCAGCACAGAGTGGTTAGTACAAAAAAAAAAATGCGAGCTAAAACTCAATATTGTTGACAAATGCCCAAAATGTCGGAATGTGGGTGAGTCAATTGAACACATAATGGCAGGATGTTCAGCCTAATCAGAATCCGCTTACCAAGGTCGTGATAATCAAGTAGCAAAGTTAATACACCAATACTTGGCTTTGACACATAATTTGATCCATAAGGATTATCATCCTTATTACAAATACTCTGACAAGAGCCTACTGATCACTTATTGAAGGGGATAGGTCTATTGTGACAGACAAAACGGTAGATTTTAACTCTTTCCCTCCGTTATTATTTTTGCACATTCAGACGGAATTCTTCATTTTGCTCATGACTATTTCACTACCATAGGGCTTCAATAGCTTTGTTTCGTTGTGATCAGAACATGTTTTATTTGGTATAGGGTTAAAGGGGAATGCACGCTTCTTCTATATAACATAAAGAAAAGTTTTTAAAATTAAATACTAATTTAATTTAATGAGGTCAAATCAACGATGGTATCGTCGATTAGGAGAGAAAGAGTTAATCGCCCTGATCTGTTGTTCATTGATAAAAAAGAGAAAAACGCTACCATTATAGACATCGCCGTACCACTGTCTCATAATATAAGAAAAACTGAAATAGAAAACAAAGAAAATATGGAAACATTGGCTTGGAAATTAAGGAAGTTATAAAAAAAAATATACCGCATTGTTATATCAACCGAGGGGATAATGAAGACTGACCTTACAGATACCTCCAAGGTCCTTAACATTTCTAAGAAGATTCTCGTTGTCTGTCAGTGGGCGGTACTGATGCAGACCTGCCACATCAGCAGAAAATCCTACAGTGGACACTAATAACGGGACTACCATGAATTTTGTTTCTCTTTAATAAAACTCGACCCTGGCAGTGCCAGAGAATGAAGACTCCTACATCGCATTTGAAAGGACACCCGCGTTCTTGAAAGGACACCCGCATTCTTGAAAGGACACCCGCGTTCTTGAAAGGACACCCGCGTTCTTGAAAGGACAATCGCGTTCTAGAATTTCCGAATGTAAGGCATTAGTGATTCAATTAATGCTCAGGAACATTGGTGTCGTCGTCATCAAAATCTAGATTTAAAATGGTCTTTATTATAGTACTGGAATTTTTCAATAAATATAAAATACAGACGTTATTAAAAAAAAAAGAAGATGATTACGTCCTGCGCGTCATGCATCTAGTCATGCATGTTAACCAATGACCTAAATTCTGTAAAGTCATTGGTTTTACTGGCTGGAAAGAAGGAGCAATTTGTACAAATTTTAAGCTCCGAAATGTTTATTGATACGTAAATCTAATATAGATGAATTCAATATTCTAGACCTAGACGAAGATCTATATCTACACTAGATCTTTAGAAGTAGATCTATATCTAGACTAGTTCTATGTGTAATAAACGTAACCATAAACAGTACCTCATTTTAGCTGAAAAAAAATATTTTATTTGATTTAAGTGTTTAATGGAGATATTGTTTTTTTTTTATAACAATGTAATTTTAAAATGTTATTTCAAAGCTTATATCAACTCAATCTGTATGTGTCAGTTGGTGTTATGGAAAGTGTGTGTGTGATGAAAGGGAGCATTAATTGTTAGTCTTGTAGAATGATGCAAGATTAGTCGTCTCTGTCGTAATCTAGGTTAAGAACGGGAGACGACCCAAAGAAGCGAGAGAGTTAGGACGTGTCTTTGTAGTGAATTAGATTTTGTTTAGAATATCTTTTTATATTATTACTAAAAGAGGCGCGGTAAAGCGGTTGGCTTCCGAACTGAAGGTCCTGGGTTCAAATCCTTAGCTCTAATGGGTACCTAGCATTAGTTGGGAAAACGTAAAGACTCTTGGTACCTGTGTTGGCCACAGAAACAGATGACCCTTACATAAACGTAAGGTCTGAAAGAGGAACTTGACTTTATTATTACTAAAGCCTACTACATTCATTTCATCTCATCTGAAGTTGTATTTGTCTATATTTGAATAAAACTTAATATTTATTTTTGTTAAAAAAAAGAAATTCTCAAAAGTTATTTCGTGCTCTATATTTTAAATTATAATACGCTTACTGCCTATGTCTCTTATGGCCCTTGAGGTTAGCATCCAATAACAAGTCTATAACCTCCTTCAGGCGCGACTATGCATCATCTCGGAAATGAGATGAATGCCTGGGCATTAACTGTGGTCGGAACGATGTCGCCGACTCATCAGTTACCCTCTCTCCATGCAGCCGATGTATCCAAAGGAACGGCCGTGCCGATACAGTTTGGGGTCAGCGGCTTCGCATGCTCTGCCAGGGTGTATCACTGGGTGCTGCACACTGCCTTAGGATCGCCAGCTCCTGATTTTTCCACATGGTCGACTCCCAAAGCCATTCTCATGATTGGGTATAGCTGCAAGGCAGCAGAAGTTTGAATTCAGAGTTTTCCTTCTCCTAGGTTGATAGCCAGTTATGGCTAAAGAGCCCCTCCTGCCCGAAGCTTACTGGTTAAGGCGCCAGTTACTCGCCTTTACCCCTTCTCATGTTAGTGAGAAAAGTTCCGCCGGAAAATATCTGAGACATGTGAAGGCCAGGAGTTGGACTGGTTGTCAGAGGCTATTTGAGACGCATGCCATTAGGAAGCATTTTATAGGTAATGGCGTGCTTACATCCATTACCACTTCCGGCAATGACTACATTGCAGAGCCTTGTCCAATAACAAGACTGGTCGCTAATCATTTTAGAACCCTTTCAGCAAGGTAACATAAGAGACCAAACAAGTAAACAAAGAATAACAAAAGCTAAAGAAAACAATAATAGCGTTTATTAACAAGGGGATTACAGAAATATCAAATAGGTAAATACAGACGCATATAAACGATGATTCAGTCCGTCTCGGCTTGAGACTCGTTTAAAGATTGACGATGATACCTTAACATAAGAACTACTACTGTTACCACTAAAAACGTCTGAAGTAGGATTATACATAAAGCTACAGGAGATCCTGTCTGTATAAATGAAAAATAAGAAAAGCCTCTTTTTATTTCTGGGGAAAGAAAACAAAAGCATACTTTTAGTAAGATATTTAAATGTTGTAGGAAAATGGAGTGGTTTGACAGTAGCGTCGTTAGGATGAGGCGGGGGGGGGGGGGGCGGTACGCGACAGAATCTGATTTACAACAGAGCAGGACTGTGAAGCCTCCCGAGGCTTTCCCCTTTCACGGCGCTTCCACAACAAAAATGTTAACAGATGCGCTTACTTGATTTAAAACAAGAATACAAAGAAAGACCGTGTTGTTATGCAAACTCAGAGGTAGCTCCGATGTTCTCAGCAAATTTTGGCTAAGAATATTTAAGCCATGGTTTTGTTTTGATTGTCTGCAAATAACATAAAATCGAGCTACATGGGCTATTATCGATAATGACAATTCTAAACCTTTTGGCAAGATAATGTAATTAAAAATTACAAAATTAATCGAATTTATGTCTGAATAGCGATTTCAGATACTTAATGGTTATTAACCGAAAATCAAACTAAACATTATATTATCGATAACAAAAATTATGGCATGTTACTTTCGTTTTCTTTTTTTTTTAAAGAAAAACGTGACAGACCATCTGACAGATGACACAAAACCAATAACGTTTTTTTTTTATTTTACTGGGGCTTCAAACATGTTTAAGAATTTTTTAGATTTACATAGATCCCTGTGCAAGTGCGTCTGTATAATAATTGTTTTAACCTTAAATTTAAAAAGTAATTAATAAATTTTGCAAATTGTAAATTGTATCATTTTTAAATTGATTTTTTTATAGAGCAACTTTCATATTTATAAAATGCTTAGCAAGCCAAAAGTAGCCTTCGCACCAGAAATTTGCAACATCTAAAATATCATGATTTGGGATTTTTAATATCTTGTCTAATTCTAATTTAAACATGATGACGAACTGATGTACGCACGGACAGACAGACAACACAAAATTAACAGCGGCTGTTCCATTTTCGGTGACCCATGTTATTTACAATAAAGTATGAAGAGGGTAAGGAGCTACCTCAAAATTTCAGGCCAATTGCCGGGTATGTAAAAAAAAAATGATTCTTTGATCTTGTTGATGAATGTTGTTAGTATTTGTATCTATATTGTTATTGTGTGACTTTTAAGTGGCTTTGAGACCTGGATGCTCTATCGAAGCTATCTAATGCTTCTCGAGCGCTTCCATCAAAGGTGTTTTCACTTCATATCTTATCTTACAAAATACAGACTTCATGATGGGCATACTCTGGCAAGACTACATTGCAAATAACTTTGTTCTTTAAGCCGTTGTGGACAGTATTACAAAATGGCAATGTCTTCAATTTCCAAGATTGAGGCTGAGTGCAGTGTTTCACATAACTACGCTCTGAGACCTGGGGGCTCTATCGAAGCCATTTAATGATCCTCGAACGCTTCCATCAAAGGAGCCTTCACTTCATGATGAGCATACGCTGGCAAGACTACATTTCAAATAAATTTTGTTCTGTAGACCGTTGTGGACAGTATTACAAAATGGCAATGTCTTCAATTTCCAAGATTGAGGCTGAGTGCAGTGTTTCACATAACTACGCTCTGAGACCTGGGGGCTCTATCGAAGCCATTTAATGATCCTCGAACGCTTCCATCAAAGGAGCCTTCACTTCATGATGAGCATACGCTGGCAAGACTACATTTCAAATAAATTTTGTTCTGTAGACCATTGTGGACAGTATTACAAATGGCAATCTCTTCAATTCCAAAGATTAAGGCTGACTGCAGTGTTTCACATAACTACGCAAACCCAGTTGCAACCTACATATTTTCCCGCATTTCTTGCAGACAAAGCCGTTGTGGTCTGGACAGCATAAAAGCACTAATTACCATTCGACAGTTGCGCTTGGTCGGACTTTTATCCCGCATGAGAGATGACCGCATGCCAAAAGCGATCTTCTATGGCGGGCTTAAAGGAGGACGGCATAACAAAGGTGCCCCTGTAAGCGCTTCAAATATCAACTATGGCGCCATTTCCACTCACGGCATAGAGGAAAGTAATTGGCAGCAGATGACCTTTGGAGACAAAGGGAGAGCTCTTCACAAAGCTGTGGAACAAACATTTGATACTCAAAGAAAAGTCATTATTGAAGACAGACTCAGAAAACGAAAGGAAAACTTAAATAGACCGCCAGTGGACAACGGCTCTGTCTGCATAATATGCAGAAAGATATACAGGTAGCCACTAGGTTTGCGTAGTCATGTGAACACTGAACTCACCCTTAATTTTCGGAATCAAAGACATTGTCATTAAGTTATGCTGAGGTGGACAATAATGGGGAAACTGAATTTTCATTTGCTTAAACCAAATAAAATTATCTTATCTTACTGCACAAGATTACCACGAAAAATAGTCCCTAGACTTACCAGTCTTATGAAAACACGTAGTACGATCACTCATGTTGAGGCGGTAATCTGGCAAGCACGTTTCGCATATCCTTGAGCCTGTCCTACACACTTTACATGTTTTGCTGCATATACAATTATGTCCATGACTTTTTTTGCAGGCTTTTGTAAGAACATAAACAACATAATCTAGATCAGCTTGGGTTTAGTAATAATACGTAGTGTACGCGTCAGTGTCTCAAGAGAAGTGTAAACAACATAATCTAGATCAGCTTGGGTTAACGACATAATCTAGATTAGCTGAGTTTAGAACTATCACGTAGTGACCACGTCAGTGCCTCAAGAGAAGTGTAAACAACATAGTTTAGATCAGCATGGGTTTAGTACTGTCAGGTAGTCTACAAATCCAGGTCTCATTTGAAGTGTAACAGGGGCGTAGCTTGGAGTTTGCCATCATTTTTGGGCCCAGGGGCTTGACCTCTTGGGGGCCCCTGCATTTTGCGTAATATTTAATATCCAATGTAAAAACACTCATTTCTGCCCCTTCCCCCTTTTCAAGTGGTGGCCCGGGGGGATTTTCAAAGTCTCCCCTCCCTTCCCCCACCCTAGCTACGCCACTAATGTGTGATTCATCTTCTCAAGAGAAATGCAAAATTTTGATCAGCTTGGGCACAGTACTGTCACGTAGTTTACACGTCATAATCTTGATCAGCTTTGATATAGTACTGTCACGTAGTTTACACGTCATAATCTTGATCAGCTTTGATATAGTACTGTCACGTAGTTTACACGTCATAATCTTGATCAGCTTTGATATAGTACTGTCACGTAGTTTACATGTCATAATCTTGATCAGCTTTGATATAGTACTGTCACGTAGTTTACATGTCATAATCTTGATCAGCTTTGATATAGTACTGTCACGTAGTTTACATGTCATAATCTTGATCAGCTTTGATATAGTACTGTCAGGTAGATTGTCACGTCAGAATCTAGATCAGCTTGGGTACAAAACTGTCACGTAGATTGTCACGTCAGAATCTAGATCAGCTTTGATAAAATATTGTCACGTAGTTTGTCACGTCATAATCTTGATCAGCTTTGATATAGTTACTGTCACATAGATTGTCAGGTCAGAATCTAGATCAGCTTGGGTACAAAACTGTCACGTAGTTTGTCACGTCATAATCTTGATCAGCTTTGATATAGTTACTGTGACGTAGATTGTCAGGTCATAATTTTGATCAGCTTTGGTATACTGTCATGTTGTTTACACATCAGAATCTATCTGCACCACTAATGTGTGATTCATCTTCTCAAGAGAAGTCTGAACAGCAAATTTTTGATCAGCTTGATTACAGTACTGTCACGTACTTCACACGTCAAAATCTTGGTCAGCTTAGGTAGAGCACTGTCACGTAGTCTGTCACGTCATAATCTTGATCATCTTGGATACAGGACTGTCACGTAGTGTAAAGGTCACGCTCTAAGACATGTTTTAACAGTACATTTATGTACTCGTGTCTTTTTAGAAACCACAAGTTTCTAAATAGAGAATTGTATATCACGTTTTATATGTTTCTATTTATTAAACAAAACTAAAATATTGTTTCGAAGTGTATTAATTAATAAAGTTTCAACTTAATATTAAATATACTTTTGAAAATGTACTATTGAAATTAAATACTAAATGAAATACTAAATGGACCTCATTCACCAATCGTAAACAAACAACATTTTGCCACCTGGTTCTCTATATCTTCTATACAATTTACGCAATCCATAAAGGCTGTCACGTGATACTTAATTTTCATTGTTTTATCAATATTATCACGTGGCTAAATGTTGTTTGTTTACGATTGGTGATGAGGTCCATGGAAATTTTTACAGTACTGAGAGTTGTGACTATAAATGTGGAGATCTTCCCCTTAGATAAGCCTTTTTGTAAGGAAAGAGGAAGAGGGTACGGCCTAGAGAAACATGGCGGATGCCAAGTGGAAACAGTTTAAGAGACTCACCCAGAACAGAGATGCCTAGAGAAAGCTGGTTGTGGGCATATGCGCCGATGTGATACATTTAAAGATTGGAGGATGAAACAAACAGGGCATATTTTTTTTTAAATGTTAATTCAAATTTAGGCAACTAGACAGAATCTAAAATTTAAACTAAAACTTTCCTTTTAATATGAGGAAATTATACAAAGGTAGACGGACAATCTCGCACATAAACAGACAGACAGATAGGTTGTATTGTTTTGAATTAGACCTATGCACTACACGATTCTGTTATTTAAAAAAAAAAAGGAAAAGATATTAATGAAATAAATTTGGCGAACATACTTACGAATATTGCACTGGGGTGGATTTGAGAATCCGAAACAGCCATTGAGACAAAGCCCAATCTTAGGGTCACAAGATCCGTTGTAACAGCTGCTGCTACACTTAAAGAGACAATTTAATCCGAAGTGACCTTTGCGACAAGCTGGGAAAAAAAAGAGATTTCATGTAATTTTTTGACTAGAATACAAAGAATGGACGTAGGATGGAAGATTTTTTAGATTCAACATTTCCACCACTTCTAAATCAAATATCTTTCACATTTATTGGTTTCCCACTTAGTCTACGAATCACTCGAGATTTACTCTCGCCATACAATCAATAGAATATCAAAGCCATCAAACCATTATGTCATCTGACCATTAGTCCTCCAATCATTAAATCATCCAGACAAACTATCATCAAACAATCATGTCATCCAACAATCATGTCGTCCAACTATTTTGTCATTCAAGAATAATGTCATCCAACAATGTCATCAAAGAATCATTGAGCAATGAAATAGTAAAAAAAAGTAAAGCCCCACCCTTTCAGCCCATGTGGTCTATAGGGCAGGTGATGTAAAGTTCATCTGTTTCTGTGGCCTATAGTTAACGAGGGTGTCATGTGGTCAGCGCAACGACCAACCGCCTTTACTTTTCTCCAACTAACGTAAGGCACCCATTAGAGCTGGGTGGACTCAGAGGCGCCTAAAAGATCACAATCTTCACCAGGATTCGAACCCCGGACCGGTATGTATCATGAAACAACGATATTATCCATGACATGTCATCCAACAATTGTTTTTTTAAGTCTCCCCCCCCCCTTTCCCTACAATAGCTACGCCACTAATGTATGATTCATCTTCTTAAGAGAAGTGTGAACAGCAAAATATTAATCAGCTTGGGCACAGTACTCTTACGTAGATTGTCACGTCAGAATCTAGATCAGCTTGGGTACAATATTGTCACGTAGTTTGTCATGTCATAATGTTGATCACCTTGGGTATAATACTGTCACGTAGATTGTCAAGTAGGAATCTAGATCAGCTTGGGTACAAAACTGCCACTTGATTGTCACGTCAGAATTTAGATCAGCTTGGGTACAAAACTGTCACGTAGATTATCACGTCAGAATCTAGATCAGCTTGGGTACAAAACTGTCACGTAGATTATCACGTCAGAATCTAGATCAGCTTGGGTACAAAACTGTTGCGACCTATATATTTTCACGCAGTACGTGCAGACAAAGCCATTGTCCGCTGGCTATGGGTTTACGTTCTATTTTCGTCTTCTGCGTCTGTCTTCAATAATGGCTTTCCTTAGAGTCTCAAATATTTGTCCTGCAAACTTTGTGAGAACTCTCCTATTGTCTCTGTCAGGGGCCCTCTGCTGCCAGCTACTTTCCTCTATGCCAGTGAGGGCGAAATGGCGCCTGAGTTGATCTTTATATTGGGTGGGGGGGACACCTCTGTTACGGCGTGGTCCTTTAATTTCGCCAGACAAGATCTCCTTTGGCATGAAGTCGTCTCCCATGCTGGATAAATCTTGAATAATCATGTCATTAAAAAAACTAAGAAATTCAATAATGTGTCGTCCAACCAATAAATATGCCAACCATTATGCCAACCAGCTATTATTTGTTTTAAACAACAGATCATGCCAGCCTTTAGATTTTGAGATCTTCTTCTCCTTCTTGAAATTTTCATGTAGAGTTGAGATTTCGGCTCTTGGAAACTCTATGCCAGCAAAAGTGAACAAGAGCTTCCTCTCACCGGCTTGAATGAGAACAGTGTACACTGTTCTGTCTAGCGGGGGTTAGACTTGCGGCCAGAGGCCGCGTACACCGAGACCCCCGCTATTTTCCTTTTCTATACCAGGATTACCATGCAGGACACGCCATTTATGTAACGGCTCTTGTGACAAGGTTGGGGAAACGTTTTTAAAACTCGGCACAGTGAAATGAGGATGCTCTCGAACGCCCTTAGGCACCCCCACGGGAGTCTTGTTTTGCTACCTTTTAGCCTAATCGTTTCCTCTTACTATCGTTTCCACCCGGGCGCCCACTATAAGGCAGCGTTGCTGGCTCGGAATGTTTGAGATAATCTACTAAAGCTATACAGAAACATCAAATAACTCTAAACACTAGTATAACTAAACCTTTGTAAGCGTATTACATTCTTGACTCTTTCTCTCCTAATTGACGATGCCAATGTTGATTTGACCCCATTAAACTAAATTCATTCTTGTAATTATACACTTTAATTTGTGTTGTATAAAAAGAGCATGCATTCTCCAATAATTCGATACCAAATATAACATTTTTTATTACAAACAAAATAAGTAATTAAAGTTTTACCATAACAGGATAGTGAAATACAAATGAGCAAAATGATTAGTTCTATCGGTAAGAGGAAAATAATTACGGAGAGAAAGAGTTAAAGTAAAAATGAAATAAACAGAAATAAGCTTCTTTTAAAACAAAACAGACTTCGCTTTTATTATTTATACATTTACTAAGATTTAACTTGAAAGTAGCTATCTGTAAAAAAAAACAAGCGGAATGATAATTTATACAATACAAGCTACAACTCAATAAAAAGTTCAAGTCTTTTCTTTGCTAAGTCTACTGCTTAAAACAAAAAAAAAAGGTAATTACGTGAAAATGTAGTGTCCGAACAATTGTCCACTTCTATGACTATTATAGTGAGGCGCGTTGGCTGAGTGGTAAAGCACTTGGCTTCCGAACCAGTTCAAATCCTGGTGACGACTGGGAATTTTTTATTTCAGAATCTTTGGGCGTCTCTGACGCCACCCAGCTCTAATGGGTACCTGACATTAGTCGGGGAAAAGTAAAGGCGGTTGGTTGTTGTGCTGGCCACATGACACCCTCGTTAGCCAATAGGCTACAGAAACAGATGACCTTTTACATCATGTCCTATAGACTACTAGGTCTGAAAGGGCAACTTTATTTTTACTATAACTGCTATAACAATAAAAATATATAGATGCAAATAAAAACAACAATTACATACAGCTGGAGTTCTTCCTTCTTGTCTCCCCTTTCACACCTGTATTTTTTAAGCATGACTCTTCCTCCTACACAACCAAAAACATCCGCCCTCCTCTAATGAGGGTTACACAGAAAAACACGCACATGCAATAACTATGTCTCTTATTCTACAATATTTACAACTAGAGAAGAAAAGAAAAAAGCACAAGACATAAAAATTTCAAAAATAAACAATCTTACGCTTATCGCAATACGGGAAATTGGAATACCCCACGCACGCATCACTGCACTTGCCCGTCGCCCGGTCACACTTGAAGTTGAAACAACGGTCGCAGTAATCGGGAGCGCAAGGCAGCCTCGTATAGGAGACAATGCAGTCTATCAGAAGGATAACAGAAAATCAAACAAGAAAAAGATTAAAAAAATAATTAAACACCTTTATTCATGGAAGCTGAGCGGTAAAGCGCTTGACTTCTGAACTGGGGGCCCTAGGTTCGAATCCTGGTGAAGCCTGGGTTTTTTTTTTTACTTTCGGGATCTTTAGGGCGCCTCTGTGTCCACCCAGCTATAATGGGTACCTGACATTAGTTAGGGAAAAGTAAAGGCGGTTGGTCGTTGTGCTGGCCACATGACACCCTCGTTAACCGTGGTTCAGTGCTATTAGTAAAACAAAACAAAACAAAATAAATTTGACACACTTTAGGACCAGTAGCATAGTAGCCATGGGGTGAATGAGCTTTTTCACGCCCGAACCCGCGACGACTGTTATATGAGCTGCCTGGTTGTGCGATTTGCGCGCTGGACTGTCGTTTGGATTTATCGATTGTCCCGAATTCAAACCCTGCCAGCTCCCATCCCCGTCGTCCTGAGGGAGGTTTGGGCTAGAAAGTAAACTGTCTTCAACTCTGAAGGAACATCCGAAACATGTAAAACATCTTACAAAACAAACAAACATGCAGACACATAGTTTGGTTTTAGGGTAGGCGCTGAATGCCACTTGGTCGACTATCTAACAAATACGCTCGTCGTTTACTTTTAAGATACATTGATGCGTAAAATGATTTAGTGTCAGGAGTTTCAAATACCTCAGAGCTTTCGTCTCAGGGAACGAAACCTGAACTACTGGCCCGAATTGCTTAGTCCACAGCAGTACTTTCAAAAACTTAAAATAATGTGGAAAGACAAAGGCATAGCCTTCGATACCAAAATCAGTCTGATGCGCTCCCTGGTCATGGCCACATTTTTATATGCTTGCGAGTCTTGGACGCTGACTGCAGAGCTAGAGAGGAGGATCCTTGCAATGTAATTAAAGATTTTACAGAAAGAACCTAGGTATCACATTTAAAGGCAGTATCAAAAACCACCAAATTATAAACAGGATTACTACAGCGGTTGGATCCCTCGATGACCTGCTAACTATTGTAAAAAAAAAAAAACGCAAACTAAAACTCTATGGTCATATAACAAGATTCTCAGGCTCTCAAAGACCTTCCTTCAGAAAACAGTACCAGGAAAAAGAAGAAGAGGCAGACACTGAAAGCGATGGGAAGACAACATTTAAAAAATGGACTGGCCTGCCACTGAAAGAGGTTCTATCCAAGACAAAAAAACAGAGAAGAAGGGAGAAAAGAGGATGACAGATCTTGTGTGGTGCCCCAACACTCTTACAGACTAAGGGATAGGTAAATAAATCAATTATTAACAGCAACACTAGGGAGAGAAAACAAAACAAGAAAAAGATAAAAATACTTTTAAAAAACACCAAGAAAAAGATAAAAATACTTAAAAAAAACACCAAGAAAAAGATAAAAATACTTTAAAAAACACCAAGAAAAAGATAAAAATACTTTAAAAAACACCTAGAAAAAGATAATAAAATGTAATTGCATCATTTACTTTGAATTAGTCATGTAATTAAATTTGTAACAGATCTAGACCAGCAACAGTAAATCTCTGCGATTAGAAACTAGAAATATTTTTACCAAATGTTTTTTTCTTTAGCTTTATTGATGCCTTTAGCTTTCTCAATACGCTATGATCCTATCAATTATCTGGGCCAATTGTGAAAAGTCGGGTGTGTTTGTGAATTTTACAGTAATCAAGTTTTAAAAGCACTTATAAAAAAAAAGGGGGGGGGGGGAGGGAACGGCATGAATTCGAACTCATGACTCAAGCCGACATGCTAGCCACTCTGCTAGTGACGTTTTATGAAAATAGAAGATTGTATAGTTATCTATTGTTTGTTTCAAAATTACTTTAAAGCACTGACCAATAGAGGGGACTAATTCAGCTTATACCACCACTTCAGTCAATTAAAATGTCTTTCCCTTGTTCGAGATACCGAACAAAATCATTGATTACCAATAGTAAAATACATAATTGGTTAATTTTTTTAAACAATTGATTCTGTGTTGTCAGGTAAAAGAAATAATTGTGCCAAAAATTTAATCTTGATCCGGAGACTGGTTGCTAGAGAAATAACGTGGACAAACCTTTTACCAGACAGACAGAGTTGATATAAGCTTTGGAAAAAGCTCAGGGTAACCTGACGGAAGCTTTTTTTTTCTTCCCCTTGTTAGACTGTCTGCTACCACTATCAGACGTCTCCACCGAGGCACCACAAGGAGGTCACAGGGGCCGGATTCGTCAGTAAAACCAGCCACCAGCAGACAAGGACTTTGCCTGCTCAGATAAGGCAAAATATGTAGGTCACAGCTAGGACAAGGTAGCCGCGTGAAACACTTCAATCCCCATTCATCTCAGCGTTATAGCTACTATCATTCCTTGTTTAAACTAAGTAAAATAAAGTGATTAAATTTACTACGGTAAAAGAGGCACTTTACCATTGCTGGCATATATGTGGCAGACCCTAAAGTAATCTTTCGTGTCTACCAGGAACACTGTGGCTGGTTCTGCTGTTCTGCAGTAGACGTCCAGGGTATAATTGTCCACGACAATGTCATAGCTGCCGTTCACACACACGACCGTCCTGTTGTCATTCCACACAGTTAGATTTCCTTCCAACTCGCCTCTATATTCTATTGATAAGTAAAATATAAACAAATTAATAAAACCAAGAAAAATACAAACAATTTTTTTTTTAAGAAAGTTAATATAATTCAAAATTAAACTGGCACATATCAATCATAGGGCGCAGTGGTTTAGTGGTTAAGCGTTTAACTTCCGAACCTGGGACTCTGGGTTCGAAACTCGGTTGAAGACTATGATTTTTAGCTTTGGGATTCTCAGGGCGCCCATGAGTCCAGCCAGCTCTAATGACTACCTGACTTTAATTAGGAAACGCTAAGTGCTGAGTTCTTTCACTTCGATAAGCTTTTATTTTTTTTTCTTGCTAGCTATTGTTTTTGTTTCGAAAGAACGGAGTATTCCTGTGTCTGTTTACGTGATCGCTTTTTAACTGCATTTATAATTTTAAAAAAAAAACATTGTACGAATTAAGTTCTAACTCAAGAGGGGGGGGGGGGGGGGCGCAAGCCAACGCACTATCCGCTGTGCCAGCGAAATGCTTATGAAAATAGAAAAGCTTTATAGTTATCTATTAATAGTTTCAAACATTTAAGCGACGACGTCAATTCTCTACACAAAATATAAAGGAGTCTAATTCAACGTGTACCACCACTTCTGTCAAGTGCCATTTCTTTTCCTTGTTCGATGCCAAAGAAAATAATTAATTTCTCCGATACTCAATTTTTTATTTTTATTTTACCTGACAACGAAGAATCAATAAAGAAAAATTAACCAATTTGTCAAGAGAGGCAAGGGGACATTCTGTCCAGGCTAGCATCGATGATGAAGATGACGATGGTGACAATGATAACGATGGTCATGGGTAGTGATGACAATGGGATGGTTATCTGCCACTTACTTTTAAAACCAATGACCCTAAAAAATGTGATGTGTGTAGGGACAACGAAGGTGTAGATAAAAGATTTCATGTTTTCAACGCAGGTATCGATGTCATCGTCGTGCAAAAAAGGGCGATTGGTCTTTGGAATAGTTACTAACGATGGTCTTGGTGCACTCCTTGTCAGATCCTCTGCAATTAGAAAATATTCATAAACCAGATAAGCGTTTCTCTAACAAAAATTATTGTTTTAAATATAGTTAGAATAATATGACATTATCATAGCGGTATCAGCGACAATTATTTCACCATTGGGATTGATAATTAAAAGGAGGCCTATCTATATATAGCATCACATTTTTGTAGTGTATCAGAATACGAATTATGCTATATATTCGTAAAAGCCCTGATTGATTTATTGACTCACTTATCACCAGTTCTCCCACTTAAGGTATTCAAAAAAAAAAAAACAACAACAACGAATATTTGACCTGTTATTACTTAACTTTAAGTAAGATACTTTCATGATCCATACTGCAGCGGTTCAATTTACCATAGACAACTCTTTATTCGCCATTTTGACCCAAAGTGATTTTGAAAGAAGACCTAATAGAAAAAGCGCACTTCCGCTTTCGATAGCTAACAAAGTACACTTCCTGTTCTTAGAGGCTTAACTCTTTCTCTCCTGATCGACGATACCATCGTTGATTTTTACCTCATTAAATTAAATTAATGTTTAATTTTTCAAACTTGACTTTGAACTATATAAAAAGAGCTTGCATTTCCCTTTAATTCTATACCAAATAAAACATTTTCTAATAATAAACAACAAAGCCATTGAAGCCCAGTCGTAACAGGGGGAGTGAAATAGTAATGAGCAAAATGAAGAAATCCTTCCAAAAACGTGGGAAAATAATTACGGAGAGAAAGAGTTAATTTTAATTCTAAACATCTACTCCTTTCTTTTATTTGTTTTTAACCCATGTAGATCTAGACAAGAAGTCTTTAGCATCTGAAGTAGTAATTTGTTAATACTATCTTATGCTAAAATAAACGTTACTATTTATAACAAGAAATACATTATAAATACTTTCTAAAAATAGATTATACCTCCTTTATACATCCTATAGGGCGATTATTTTGCTATTGATAACTAATGATAGTCAGATTGAAAAAAAAAAGGAACTATTTAACCCTCAAACCCTCCGCACCCCACGGGGAGAAAAATCCTGATTAAGCATAAGTATACATTTACTAGACAAAAGCCCATAGCCCAAGACATCACAATACAAAAATGGAGCTGGATAGGACACACCCTGCGAAAACCAGCTACCAATGTTGCAAGGCAGGCACTTGACTGGAACCCACAAGGAAAGAGGAAAATGGGCAGACCCAAGCAAACTTAGAAGAGGTCAGTTGTCAGTAAAGCTGAGGGTAATGGAATGACATGGGAGCAGATGAAGAAAGCTGCTCAGAACCGAGTTCGGTGGAGAAGTGTAGTTGCTGCCCTATGGTCCCCTGGGAGTGCACAGGATTAATGATGATGATGATGATGATACATTTACTATGACTTATAATGTTCCAATGATAGGACTTGGGATCTAGACTTATATGAGTTAGCCAAATGTTCCTGAACATTAATAATTAATGATGCCTATATGTGGAAATACCCGAAGACGCATTATCCATTCAGTATAAATATTCTCTCGTTCTCTAGGCAAATTTAAATTTATTTTTTTTTACTTAGAGAAATTATAAAAATTTAAGACCAACCTTGCGGTCTATAGGGCAAATGATATAAAGTTCATCTGTTTCTAAGGCCCACGGTTTACGAGGGTGACATGTGGCAGTCACAATGACCAACCGCCTTTTCTTTACCCCCCAACTAATGTCAGGTACCCATTAGAGCTGGGTGAAGTCAGAGGCGCCCAAAGATCCTGAAATTCAAAATCCCAGTCTTCACCAGGATTCGAACCCTCCTCAGTGATTTAAAGTAACTAGGAAATATGTTAGAGCCGATTTAAAAAAAATACTCGTTATCCAACCAAAATGTTTCCACCCAAATTTTTGTTTCCAAAAAAAAAAAAAACAACGAATTCAATAGAGGTATTATACAAAATCAATATATTTTCATATACACACGAGGAATATTAATCTAAATATAAACTTTTTCTTTGTTATGGAGCTGTTCTAGGTGGTATTATTTTATTTTATTTTTTTATTTATTTTTTTTTGCCAAAAACAAAATTATTTAAAATTAAAAAAAAAATATATATAAAAAATAAAAATATAAAAAAAATAATAAATACATTTTTAAAAAAATATTTAAATATTAAAAAATATAAAAATATATATAAAAAAAATAATATATAAAATATAATAAAAATATTATTGAAAAAAATGTCAAAAAAATGGCTGCCTGGTCGTGCGGTTTGTGTGCTGGACAGTCATTCGGATTTATCGATGGCCGAGGGTTCAAATCCTGCCCGCTCCCATCCCCCGTCGTCCTGCGGGAGGTTTGGACTAGGAAGTAAACTATCTTCAACTCTGAAGGAACATCCGAAAACACGTAAAACATTTTACAAGTATAAAAAAAATTAAAAAAAAAAAAAAAAAAGGGGCCTATCAATGTGTTCAACATTGACTTGAGAAGCTGAAGAATGTATATGGCTCCTTTTGTCTCGAAAGGCAATGGATGCGCCCAAATGAGTCACTGGCTTTGGCTTAATCTTGAGACGGGGCAGAATCTGGTGTGGCCAATCAAGCCAATTCTAGAACGGCAGACTTTGCCACAATTCGTACATGTGTATGCCTCTGATTTAGGGCTAGCAGACAGGGCAGCTTTCTTTTTATCCCTCTTGATTAAAGCCGCTTCAATTCTTTTGTTCTCAGCAAGGGTTGTCCCAGCACACACAGTCTGTCTCCATGCACTCCGGTCTTTGGCTATGTTTTCCCACATACTTTCGCTGATGCCTGAGGCTCTCATGTCTCGCTTGCAGACATCTCTATATGTTAGTCTTGGGCGGCCCTTGGGTCTGACTCCTTCCACAAGCTCAGCATATAAGATATCTTTCGGGATTCTACCATCTGGCATGCGGGTGACATGTCCGAGCCAGCGTAATCTTCTTTGTGTCAGGAGAGCATACATGCTGTTCATATTGGCCAATCTTAAAACTTCCTAATTGGAGACATGGTCCCTCCAAGAGATGCCCATTATGCGTCTCAGGCAGCGCAAGTGGAAACTATTCAATCTGTGCTCTTGGTACATGTATGTTGACCAGCTTTCACTGCCATAAAGGAGAGTGCTCACAACACAGGCGTTGTAGACTAGGATTTTGGTCGCTGTGGTCAATTTACCATTTTCCCAGCTCGATGTTTAAGTCTAGGTTACTGACAATTGTTGAACCCAAGTAGGTAAATTCCTGCACCACTGAAAGGGTGTGGTTCCCAATTTGTATTATAGGTATTTCTGCGACGTCTTGTGCCAGGATTTCGGTCTTGGAGAGACTTATAGTAAGGCTAAACTCTTGACAAGCAGCTGCTAAGGCGTTCACTAGCTTCTGTAGACCTCCTTGTGAGTGAGATACGAGTGCCGCGTCATCAGCAAACAGCAGCTCCCTTATCAAGATACGACGCCTTTTCGTTTTGGCTTTAAGATACCATGTACCAAATTGTAAAATTATACGAAAACTCGGCCTAACATTTTGATTGAAGCGTGTCTCGTTTTGGAAACAGGGTTAAAGTACAATATCCGTTTTTAATATAAATCCATTTACAGTTAATCCCAGACTTGCTTAACTGGCACACACACAAATCCAAACCATCCCGTATTGCGGTAGGGTTACAAATATAGCATCAGTTTTTAATATAAATCCTATTACGGTTAATTTCAGACTTACTTAACTGGCACAAAAATCCGAACCATCCAGTAGCGCAGGTGGATCCATTTAAGCAGGCCCCGAATTTGTCGCAGCCTTTTTGACAGTGACACTGGTAGCGACACGAGGGTCCGAAATAGCTTAGAGGGCAAGCTGAAAAGGCAAGTTATTTTTAAGCAGTGATACAGCCCAGTAGCGTCGCTAAGGGTTGTTGTCACCCAGGGGCGGACTGGCTATATGGGCATTCGGGCAAATGCCTGGTGGGCCGGTACCCAAATAAGCCGATAGGACCACAGTAATCATCTTCCTTTTTTGAAGTCACGTCTGTATTTTATAAGATAAGGGCGGCACGTGTTAAATTATTAAAGGTTTTTTTGCAACCCCCTTATAAAAGAGGCCCTCTGAGTGACGTATTTTTAAACAAATATTATTCAGACTCTACTAGGGCCTACTAAATCTAGTAGGCTTATCATTTTAGGGACTACACACTTAGCGATTAAAAGGCACAAAACCAGAGTTGTGTGCTCTTAGTTTGTGACGACATTTCCGTTTGTATGCGAACATTGTACTCTAACTGCAGAACTAGAGAGGGAGATCCTAGCCATGGATTTGACTTGTTATAGAAGAATTATAGGAACAAACAAGATAAAAATATAAAATATACAAAAAAAAGCTTATATTTTGTGTAACTGTATCAATTATTTCGGATCAACCATGTAATAAATTTCTAATTATTTTTGTTTATCGCAATTTCATGCTTTTGGCTTTCTTAGTATTCTATTATCCAATCACACCACTGGTCCAGCTGGGATACGGAATAGAAAAAAGGAGAGGGGTATCTTGGTGATTATTACTATAATATTTTTTTTTCATATTGATTTTATATAAAAAAAGAGTTGTAAGACTAGAATTCTATCTCGAGGGCTCAACCCTCTTTAGGCTAACACGCTAATCAAGGTTGCAGCGAAGTGCTTATGAAAATAGGAGGTTTCAAAGCAATCGATAGTTAGTTTCAAACTTTTAACCGCTGACACAATTCTCTTACGCTAAGTATAAAGGGGACTAATTCAACTTATTCCACCAAATCTGTTAAGTACAATATCTTTCCCTTGTTCAAAATACCAAAAGAAATAATTAATTTCCAATAGTTAATTAATTAATTAGGTAGACGTACTAACTGTACAAAAGTGTAGCTTGATCCGAGATTGGGTGTTGGAGAAATAACATGTACAAAAGTTGTACCAGACAGACAGACAGACAGACAAAGTGAGCTGACGTAAGATGTGCAGAAGTAAAATGAAAGAGATTCTCATTCTGGAGAAAGAAAGGAATGGTAATAGACGTTCAACAGATCATATGTTGATCTTCTAACGGACACAGGGATATGTATAGTAGAAGTCTCTTGCTCTCATGTTAATAAAAGTATTAATAACTGTTTCTATTTACTGACTTCCGGTGTTTCATTTCTACACTCTTAATTCTTAACACGGGTGTATGACGTCTTGAAATTTAAAGACCTCATCACAAACGATGAGATTAGACACAGGGCTAATATAGTGATTAGACCCCACGATGACCTACTAACTGGACCATAATCTTCAAATACAAAAAACAAAATTTAATAAAATACTCAGAAAGACACAATGATAAAGGCACATTTCTCGTTCCATATGCTAGGACAAATTTGTACAAATACTCCTTCTTCCCTAGTGCTATTAGAGTATGGAATGGGTTGCCTGAGCTAGCCAGGAAAACCAGTGACTTGGCAGAATTGAAGTCATTGGTTAATATGCATGACTAAAAGCATGACGCGTAGGACGTAATCATCCTCTTTTTTGAAGTAACGTCTGTATTATATAAGATAAGATAACTATTGTAAAAAAAAAACCACTATAAAAAACGGAAATTAAAACTCTATCGCCATATTAGAAAGTCTTATGGACTTGCAAAGACCTTCCTTCAGGGAACACTACTGGAAAAAAAAAGAAGAGGCAGACTGAGAAAACATAAAAGAATGGACGGGCCTGCCATTGAAAGAGGTTCTATCCAAGGCAAAAGACAGAGAGGAATGGAGAAACACGGTTGACAAATCGTGTGTGGTGCCCCACCAGACAAATGGATAGGTAAAAGTAAAGGTGATGACGTAGGGCTCATGTGCCTCTATGGCGGACGGTAAACTAGTGAGTCATGTGGCCACGACAACGACCAACCGTCTTTATTTTTCCCACCAAATATAAATGTAGTGTGTTGAATTAAATTTAGAAAATCAGTAATTTTAAGACCCAAGTCTTTAACCAGGTTCAAACTCGAGATAGTTTGTTTCTTTCGTATTCAATCTTTTTTTATGAAGATGCAGGGGCGGATTTGCTATATGGGCATTCGGGCAAATGCCCGGTGGGCCGGTACCCAAATGGGCAGGTAGCACCACCGAAAGGGTCACATGAATGCCAGTAAATTATTTTAAGACATCTTTGACAATGTAAAGTCTAACAATTATCTAAAGCAATAATATAGCTAACAATTTGTGGGCCTGATTGTATAGAAATGCCAGGGCAGATTTGGACACCCAGTCCGCCCCTGTCAATAGGTCACTATGCCCCACAGTTTAAGTGTTAGGGTAACACATGTATCCATGACACGCTCTACATACAGACGTGGATCTGTGCTTACTTCCAATGTAAATTTTTATTAAGTGAAACAATGAATACATTTGTGACGTTTACCTTATAATTAACACATAGAGACAACAAGGTAATTACCTAGAAGCACGTCGTAAAAGATGCAAAGAATGAAAACTTTCATCAACATAACAACTGCACTTTGTGGGCCTGGAAGTAAATTAAAAGTACTCTTCAGAATAGTAAGTTAGGACAAATTCGTATAGGTAGGCCTAATCCGTATTCTCGTGTGCCACTAGAGCATAGAATTGGTTGCCTGAATCAGCCAGGAAAACCAATGATTTAACCCAAAGTCTCTACCCAAAATGCAAGACTCAATTGTCACATAGTAGCCTGCATTAAAGACAAAGATTCATTTGCCTTCTATTTTAAAGAAAGATTTTGTCGTTTTCAATTTAGAGGATCTAGAAGTCTATATAAAAAAAAAATAGATAATTAGATCTAGTCTAATCTAGAGTAGGCCTAAATTAGATCTTGAGACTTAGTCTAGATCTAGAAGTAGTAGAAGCTCCATTTACTCCATTTGTATCCTCAATAGACACTTGTGACATGCACATTTTGAAATGACAATTTGCAGAACAGCGTCTGTATTAAATTAAATATTATAGAAGGGAAGTTAATGTATAAAAAAAATAATGTTATACTCGGCCCTACTTCCAACCTATCTGTTTATTATAAATTAGATCTAGATCTAGATCTCCGAACTCAGAAATTTGTTTATGAATAAGTCAAAAATGTAGTTCAGGCCTTTTAAAAATGTGTCTTATAAGGAAGAGAGACATTTTACGGAAGAAATAACATTGATTTTTCAAAACAAACTTCGCATCTTTGGCGAATCGTTTATTATATTCCTAAACGCCCTTATTCATTCATGTTTGTATCTTATCGCCGTGGGCGAAAAATACGAAAATTTAACCAGCTATTAATTTTCTTGTGCCTAGGACAACTAAGCACTTTCACGATCGAAACCGTAGCGGTTAAATTTACCAAAAGCGATTCCTTATTCCCAATTTAGACACAATGTTTTCTTTAAAGCCGACATCAATTTCGTTTTTTAGGCACTATTTAGCCAGCTTCTCTACCACCAAAGCGAAAGCCAAATTAACCTGCTATATTAGTGGACGGAAGTGTCTCTCCAAAATAGGACCACATAGCCATATGAAAAGGTGTTCGAGATGAACCATAGTCGCTCTACGACTTAAGGAGGCCAACAATTTAGATCTAATTTTGTTTTCGCAGAATTCTCTTGGCGCGAAAGTTTTTGTAGAAATAGTTTGATTTTTTTTTTTTGTCATTCACAGAGTACTTTTTTTTGTGTGTAAAATATTATAAAATCAAAATGTGATGTATGTATAATTTATTATCTTTTGTTGAGTTTGGAGATTTAAAACAAAAACAACCGATTTCTCGAGAGCGTTACGACGCCAGAGTGTTAAAAAAAAGAGGAGGGGGGAGGGTCAGACCAAAAGCAGCAAAGAGCTTATGAAATACTTAAATATTGAGTAAAGATGCCGAAGAAAAGTAAATTTCCCCTTCCAGACCTTGTGGTCTTTGAGGCAGATGATGTAAAAGGTCATCTGTTTCTGTGGTCGACGGTTAACGAGGGTGTCATGTGGCCAGACTAACGACCAATCGCCTTTACTTTTATTCATTAGAGCAGAGTGGAATCAGAGGCGCCCTAAAAAACCCGAAAGTAAAAAATCCCAGTCTTCACCAGGGTTTGAACCTGGGAGCTCGTTTGGGAAGACACGCGCTTTACCACTCAGCCATCGCGCCTCCAAGTGTAAGTTTCATTTGTATTTCTGGATCCCAGAGTAAATGAGAATCTTGTCTTGTGTGTAATAATGTGGAAAGACTCTGTTTAACTTTGACACCCGATACGGTCACTGTGAAACAGTGTCGCCTATCTAGTAGAAGTGTCCTCAACTTTGACAGTTAAAGGAGTAGGGGGACGAATCTGAAAGGTCACTCGATTTTAAAGGAGGGGGGGGGGTTACTAGTCACTAAGGAGAATTAGTTCTTTCAGCTAGGAGTTTATCTCTGGTCAAATGTTCACAGGAGACAGACTTGTACGAACTTCGCCGAGCGCAAAAGAAACGAAGCTGCGTCAGCCAAGAGAACGAAGAAGAAAGCTGCCTTGTCAACTAGCCCTAGGACAGTTGCATATACATGCACTGTGGCAAACTCTGCCGCTCCAGAATTGGCTTGATCAGTCACACCAGATTCTGCCTCGTCTCAAAACGAAACCAAAGCCATTGAATCACCTGTGTCTTCCGAGACATAAGGAGCCATATTATATTACAGGTTTACTAGCGTGAAGTGAGCTTTCCACGTGACCACCATTGGCTGCCTGGTCGTATTGGTGGTAAGGGGTTCGAACCCTTCCCCCGCAATGCCAAGCCTTCCTTCTGTAATCCAATGGATATCCTGTATGGATGTCCTAAATGGATGTTCTGGAGGGATGTCCTGAATGGATGCCCTGTATGGATGTCCTGAATGGATGTCTTGAATAAATGTCCTGAATGAATGTCCTGAAGCTGAAGTTCTTCGATTGATGCAATTACATGTTAAACACTGGCGCGGTGGCTGAGTGGTAAGGCGCTTGGCCTATGAACTAAGGGTCCCTAGTATGAATCCTGGTGAAGATTGTGATTTTTAATTTTGGGATCATTAGGGCGCCTCTGAGTCCACCCAGCTCTAATAGATACGTGACATTAGTTGGGGAAAAGTAAAGAGGCGGTTGGCCATTGTGCTGGCCACATGACACCCAGGTTAACAGTCGACCATTGAAACATAACCTTTACATTGTCTACCATATAGAATGCAAGGTCTGAAAGTGGAGCTATACTTTTTTACATGTCAAACGTTAATCATTAATTGTTTTCATACACTTTGCAATTCACTAAAGCAGGAGTTTGTTATTAATTCTTGAGCTTTGCATACATAGAATTCATTTGAAATGGATTAGATCTCTGCATTATTTCACAATAAGGACAAATAATGGCAATCTCTTCGATTCCGCAGATTAAGGATGACGGCAATGTTTCACATGACCAAGCAAGCCGAAGTGCGACCTGAATATATTCCCACACCTCATGCAGACAAAGCCGTTGTTCTTTGGCCGTCTATTTCAGTTTTCTTTCCTATCTTCAAGATAAAGTGTGTCTACTGTGCAGGAATCGCTAATGCAATATATTTTCGTCACATGGGAGTATCCGTGTATGATAGTCAAGAGGGACTTGAATTGGCCTCAAATGTACCAAACAACATTTATCCGGAAAAATAAAACAAAAGCAAAATAGTAATAAAAAATTAAAAAAAATATTTAAAAAAAGTAATATCTAAGGAAAATAACTCCATGCTTACAGATAGAGGTTATTTCCCTTGTTTCCATGTCAAACAAAATAGTTAAATACCCATAATTAATTGACTAATTGGTTAATTTTTATTCATTCATGTTTCATATAATAAATAATTATTAAAATTTTCAACTTGATCTGAGAATGGGTGTGGGAGAAATAAAGAGAACAATCATCTAAAATGGGCTAAACCATACATATTTAGCCATATCTTTGAATGCTGTAGGATTAATTTCCTTTGTTGGTATCAAACAAAAAAATTTATTACCAGTAATTAATTGACTAATTGTTTTTTTAATTCATGTCTTGTCTATGCCAATAAATAATTGTGTAAACTTTCATCTTGATCTGATAATGGGTATGGTAGAAATAACACAACTTTTTACTATACAGACAGACAGAGTTAATATAACCTTTGTAAAAAAGAAATAGTATTAATCCAACCTGGAAAAAAAATCTACTTAACAAAAGTCTTTGAATATTTTTTTGTTAATTTATCAAGCATAATTTAAAGTTAGGAAAAGGATATTGTATCTACTTTGTGTTCTTTGTACCAAGCATAACAATTGTAACAAGGTCAACAAAATGTTTAAAATAATATTTAATATGTAGCAGTAACAAAACCAAAAATGTAACAAGCTTTTATTTAGTCATTGGTGCTTTGGCGTATCCATAATTACATTAATCAGAAAAAGAATAACATATAACAGGGAAAATTAACAATAAAGTGTCAAAACATATGACAACATCAGTACAGGATCTCATCACAGCAATTCAGAACACCATATTACATTAGATAGTATAAAATAACAGAAAATTAAAATTTTAAACAAAACAATATAAAAAAAATCCCCAGAATTCATCAAACAATTAAACTAAGCTTAAACTTGAAACAAAAATTAGGACTGGAAAAAAAAATGTTTCACTAACATTTTTAAAGCTGCTTTTCACTATGATCACAAAAATATCATAAACAAATTTTATATTCAACTATAAAGTGGATGTAATATATACATTAACAAAGCAAGAAGTACAACAATAAAGTAGTAAAGAGTACATAAAAAAAAAAAAAAGTTTCATGAATAATAAAATAAGCATTGTGACCATAACCTCAGGTCTGACAATGAATAAGATATATAAAGATTTATATACATTCAAATATGAACAAAATTATAAATCACAATAGTCTTACAACTTTTACATGCCTGGTCGTGCCGTTTGCACGCTGGACTGTTGTTTAAGACTTTTCGATGGTCCCAAGTTCAAACCCTGCCCGCGACTATTCCCGTTGTTCTGCGGTAGGTTTGGACTAGGAAGTAAATTATCTTCAACTCTGGATGAACATCCAAAACATGTCAAACATTTTACAACAAACAAACATTTTGCATAGCAGTCTCAACAAATATTGAATGTCAAGTATTTTCTTTTCATCAATGTTAAGCATTTACTTGAAAAAATTTGACATAATTTAATGGTCTCTAAGGAATGTAGGGGTATCATCTTGCATTGCAAGTATATTATTAAATGCACTTCCTTCATTATTTTTTTCATATTGAAAGGATCAAAAGATGTTCTTTTACAAATGAGGGTTACCTCCCATTCCAAACACCATAAAGGACAGCAGCAGGAAGGGCTCCATTCTTACCAGGAACCCTTGGGACGCAATCTGAATGGCATGTTGCATAATTCTCATCAAAGAGGAACAGATTTCCATCCTACCAGTCAACTTTCCTTACAGCAGTGTTTCCCAAATTGTGTTCCGCAGAAGCCTAGTGTTCTGTGAAACCTGAATAGGTGTTCCACGAACTACAGGATTAATTAACTAGTTGGCAACCATGTGAACTAATCTCTCTAAACAAGAAAATTATGAAAATATCATTTTTTTTTTAAAAAAAAGGGGAAGAGTTTCACTATTAAACTATATCTATCAATAGTGTGCAAGTGATTTCCCTTATTTCAAATCATGCAAAATAATTAATTACCAATAATTAATTGACTTATTTGTTGTTGTTTTTTTATATCCGAGTATGGGTGTGGGAGAAATAGCATGCACACTTTTTACTAGACAGACAGTCAGAGTTGATATAAGCTTTGCTAGTTATCCAACAAATGTTGAAGCTATGCTGTATAACATGTAATTGTTGAATAGAATGGAATAAAAACTGAATAAATCAACTCAATTACAACTTTGTGTCAAAGTGCATAAATTAAAATAAATATTTCAATTTCAAACAAACTATTTACAAATCATTTCATTCATAAAAGGATTTTCTTAAAATATCACAGATTTTAACATTAATACCTACCTAATTAGCTAATACAGTGGCTAGCAATAAAAAAAAGTATTCATTAATACTGTTTACAATTCTCCTCAACATTCATTGATTGTTTGTTTCTAAAGTGATTAGCATCGATACTAAACAGTAAAAAAAATGTACACTGACTTATTTTTTAACATGAAAAATGTGTAAATCTTTACAAAACAAAAAGAACTTTCTTATAAATCTTACACTAAATCTTAATAAAAATAAAGAAGATTCCTGACTATCATGGATATATTACAAATGCTTAATTGTGAGTCATATTTCTTTTCATGTGTTTAAAATGATAAATTATTCCAACCAGTATGATGATTTCAAACTTAATCAAGTAAAAGTCAGTAATTCTGATTTCAACTTCAAATCATTATCTAATAGTGTTCCCTTTTTTTATTATTTTTTATTTAGACAGAGAGGAATTAAGAAATGATTGACAAATCTTGCAAGGTGTCCCAATGGTCCAACAGACTAAGAGACAGGTGAAGGTGATTTAGTAATTTAATTTAATTGATTAATTAAAAACTACATTCAGCCTACAGGGATGTCTGCAAGTGAGACCTCAGGACCATGGCATTGATGAAAGAAATTTTATAGAGGGACTTTGCCAAGGATGGGACAGCATAGAGATATTATGCATGCTGGTATGACATTCGTATAAATGAAGGGGTGAGATGACCCTGGATAAACAACAGAGGAAGAAAATCGTCAAATCTGCAAAAACCCCAAAGGCATATTTCTTTCAATGCATGGAAAGTGGCAAAGAGCAGATTTTTTCATGACTCAAAAAGTAAAAAACATGACTAATATCTCTTGAGACAGGTGCCACACTTAAGCAGATTTATTTTTAGACACTATTTTTCTTAATGTTACAGTACATTCTTTCTAGCCATGAACTAATTGGAAGATTATTGATCAAATTACTTCAGCTTAAGATTTTTTCCTCCTTACCAAAATGTAAATGTAAGCAATTTCAACGTAATTGAAAAGTAATTCCTTTTATCTAATGATTATTACCTGTATAATATCATGAAAAAAAAACCTATTATGCAAAATTAGTTCATTACCAAAAGAACTAAATTGGCAACACTTAAAGGGAAAAACAAATTAAATTGTCTATGGATGACATTATGCCAAGCCTTAAACAGAGATCATTTATTTACTTAAAGATTTCTGAAGAATAAAAACAAACACTTATAATTATATATCAATTAACAGTAAATGATGTCTACTAATGTGTAATACACTAAATGTTGGTGTAAATGAACAGACATGTTGTAAATGATCAATCTATGTTACTGTAAATGTTGCCATCCTCGGATTCTTCCAGAGACTGGACCTGTTCCTTTCTAGTTGACTTCAAATACTTTGGGAAAAAGTTCTCGTCCACGTTGCCGTAGGTGTTGTCATTGCTGTTCATCTCATTGTATTTCTGTAAGGCGTCGTGCAAGGTATTGTACTGTTTCTGGGGAACAAACAGCATGGATGTTACAAGATCTGTTCAGTTTTATCTGGGTTTTTATTTTAGATTTAGTTTTATAAGTCATAGAACATAAAGTTATAGAACGTTATGCATTTAAGTCATAGATTATTAAATCATAGAACCTTTAGTAATAGAACATTAAGTCATAGAACATAAAGTCATAGAGCCTTTAGAAATAGGGCCCCTATGGTTCATCTCACAAACAGATGAGAAGCATTTTTTTTTTAAATAGAAGCCTACAATATGCATTCATTCAAAACATACTTTTATGCTATCCTTAATCTCTTCATTATAATGGAGCACACTGTGCATCTATATAGTTGTATACATTTGTTTAAAAAAAAGAAGATTGTTTATTAATAAAAAAACTTACAAATGTAGGAATGACTTGTGGTCTAATGGACTTAACACTGCCAACTACCAGGGGAACAGTCCAACAAGTGTCATGGTCCATTCTGTCCAGCAGTAAAGACAAGACACAGGCCAGTCCACTGTATGTAGCCCCATCTCTGTGAAAACAAGCCAAAACAAATATGCAGATATTCATTTACTTATTCTGCTGTTTATAGCCCACTGTAAAGATAAATACATTTAAAGGGTATAGGCAGTGTGTGTGTGTTGTGCGTTTCTATGGTGACAGTGAAAAGTTGTTAGGGATTAATTGTGAAGGATGCAAGATAATTAAAAATAATTAATTGACTAGCTGAGTTATTTTTGTTTATCAATTCATGTTGTGTTAGGTACAATTGATCGTAGGATGCGTGTTAACAAATATTTAAAGGGACTAAACCCTAACAAATTTAGCCATATCTGTGAATACTGAAGTATTAGTTTTCCTTGTTGCTAGTTAACAAAATAATTCATTACCAGTTAATTAATTGTCTAATTGGTTACTATTTAAAAATTAATTCATGTCTTGTCTATGTCAATGAATAATTGTGCAAAGTTTCTGCTTGATCTGAGAATGGGTGTGGGAGAAATAATGTGTACACACTTTATACCAGACAGACATAGTGAGTTGATAAAACTCTACTATATGGCTCCTAAGTCTCAGGAGACAATGATCATATCATATCATATCATATATAGGTTTCAAAAATAATTTTTCAGGACCATTTTTTTACCTTTACCTTTACCTATACCTTAGTCTGTTGGACCGTTGGGACACCAAGCAAGACTCATCGACCATCTTTCTCCATTCCTCCCTGTCTATTTCCTTGTTAATCATATCATATCTAGGTTTCAAAAATAATTTTTCAGACCCATAGAAATACCAAAGGCTTTTGTTCCAGAAGGTCACCTGGTCAGATCACTGGCTATCAATATGCAATATATTCACAAAAGTACTACAACCACATGGTGGTCAGTCACACATGGTCACCCCCTACTTGGGGGCCATCTTTTAATTTACAATATAATGCAGATAATCATAGCCAAGTAATATAAGTATAGTGTATTCTTTACAGGCTAAACCATGAGACCCATGAAAACATTATTAAAAATATTCAGCAAACGTACAAATATTGATTGAGATATTTCTATTATAATAATTTATATTTATTTGTTTACTTCAAGTTCATGGGAAATGAGAAATGTGCTCATCTTCATCCTGGAACGAGGAGCTTTATCTACTTCAATGGGCTGCTGCTTTCTTCTTGGCCACAGTTCCTCATTCAAGATCTTGGCCCTCGGATCTTCTTCTTCTTCTTCATCGTTCTCATTGTTATGTTGGAGTGTTCATATGACTAGACCAATACATGAGATGAACTGCGCAGTGGTTTCCAAATCAGGGAGCTCTCCATATAGTTTTCTTTCTATTGGGGTGATTTGGGGCCAATGTCTTATACGGGCCTCTTGGTAGAGAGAGCAGTTTTGAAGGACGTGGTCGGCATTTTCTGGTGATACTCCACATGGGCAGATTTCACTGGTTCCAATTTTGAGCTTCCGGAACATGTGTTGTCGCATTCTGTTGTGTCCGGTCCTGAGTCGAAAGATTAGACGTTGGTCTTGTCGGGATAGCTTATAGTAAGCATCATCTTTCTTGTGATTAGGATGGGAGCTCGTCCATTTCTCATTTATTTTATCTACAATTAATTTCTTCATTTCTTCTGGATAGAGTGCAGAGTTTACTTGTGAGTTTGTTCTCCCACTCTTGGCGAGTGTGTCAGCCTTCTCATTTCCTGCTAGTTGTATGTGAGCTGGTATCCATTGAATAACAGTTTTTTTGCTGTTGTTGTTGAGCTTTGTAAGTGCTGTTCTGAGGTTTTTAATATAAGGGGAATCAGAGTTTTGCAAGCTTTGGAGGGTTGTTTTTGCGTCTGTTAGAAAGACAATCTGACTGTGAGGCCCTCGGATCAATACTTAATATTTGTAAAATAAATTCTCTTAGGACAAGCTTAAACTATTTTAAAAGAAAAGGTCAAACCAAAGGGGTCATAGTGGCTGAGGGGTAAAGCGCTTGGCCTCTGAACTATGGGGTCTTGTGATGATTTTTTATTTAAGGATTTTTAGAACACCCTTGTGTCCAACAAACTCTGAAGGGTACCTGAAAAAGGTTGGGGAAAATAAAGGAGGTTGGTCATTGTGCTGACCATATGGCACCCTCATTAACCATTTGCCATAGAAATGGATGAGCTTAACGCAGATTTCCGGCCTGCAATGTCTGAAAAGGGTACTTTACTTACTTACATCAAATTAAATAAAAACAACAGTGGGATATTAAAAGGGAGTTAGCAATTAGTCAGCAGGACTCCATTTGCAAGTAATTTATCCAGCTGCCTGAGTTTTTAAGCTTTACCTGCAAGTATAGAGTATCCTCCCTTTGACTAGGGCATTGTAGGACCTTGACTTATTGACAAATGTGAGTAGTCTCATGGCATCTGGATCATGGACCTTGCACTTGAGATGAATGACACTGTGTTCTATTTTCTGATAAGACAAAAGACACACTGTTAGATCAGCAAATTATTTGAACATATCATTTGTAATATTCCATTATTTTCCTAAGAATACAAATACAATGCAAATAAAATAATTTATCAAATTAGACATTGATCTTGTCGAGATAGCTTTTAATATGTGTCATCTTTCTTGTCCATTTTTCATTTATTCTATTCATATTCATATTATATTGTACAATTAAAGCAGGTTCTTCTATGGCATATTAAACAGTTTAGAGAATCTAAATTGAAACCTGTATATTAATATAGAATTATACATTATCCCTTAAGCTCAGCTCTTAGCAAAGTTTATCTTTTGGCCTTATACATGAATGTAAGACATTAAAATAAAATTTGCGCAAGAAAACAAGCAAGCTTGAGATAAGCTGAAACAATAAATAGAGAGGAAGACCAAAAAGAACATGGTGGCGCAGTATACTAAAGGAAAGAGTTGGGAAGCCATCGAAAAACTAGTAAGAGACCGTGGAGAGTGGCATGTTTTTGCTGAGGCCCTATTTTCCATGAGGAACTCCAAGGAATGATGATGATAATGATGATGATGAAGCAATAAAGGGAAACAACAAAGTGAAACTTACAGAGCTTTGGTTGACAACTTTAATGTTTTGCTCTACCCAGAGATTCTCTTCTTTCAAATCTGTAGACTGGATTTCATAAGGGGGAGCACTGAATGGTTTCTCTGAACTTGGTAAGTAGTTGGCAATGGTCTGAGAACACAAAAATAACCTATTATGTTCCAACATTATTATATATGTATTTAATCAAATGTAGAGCACATATATAGGCATTGTCTCAGATTTCAAAGACCTACGATGAGTGCAGTATTTTACATGACTATGCAAACCCAGTGGCGACCTGTATATTTTGCCACATCTAATGTAGAGCCCTCAACTACCACAACATTGTAAGTGCGCATAAAGAAAATACAAGCCAATCTAAAATATGATAACCTGACTTTGATAAGTATATTATTAAATTGACTAGGGTGTTGACATTTTAAAATAAAAAAGTTGTGTTAATATAATGTTCTTTCTTTTATATTTTTCAAATTTATTTTGCATAGAATGTCTTGTCTAGCATGTCTTGTCTAGCATGTCTTATCTAGTAGTCTTGTCTAGTAGTCTTGTCTAGCGTGTTTTGTCTTGCACGTCTTGCAGGGGGGATCTAGGAGGAGATATTCTGTAATGCCTTTAGGGCACTTTGCAAAAAAAACTCAGCTCAAGTCATATCCCAATTTTAATTTCATTGAATTAATCTGGATTCAAAATGGAGCTCCCTTGTTTGTTAGCCAAGTGGTTTACACAACTCAGCTGAAGTCAATTTTAATTTCATTGAATTAATCTGGATTCAAACTAGAGCTCCCTTGTTAGGTAACAAAGTGGTCACAAAACTCAGCCACATAAATAATTGTTGTAATAATGTTCTTTTGTTTCTCAGCATTAATGATTATTAAGTACATATAAAATATAAAATGTTTGTAAATGATAAACTAACATCAGAATATCATTAAAATTAGACCAACAGTGTAATCATGTTAATAAAATCGAAACAAACAATAGAAAAAAAAAGGCGAAAAAAACGCTAATTACAGGGTTAGTTCCCTTTCTGCTACATAAAATAAAAATAATTAATAAGTACTAAATGATTAACCAACTAATTAATTTTTTGGATTAATTAGTGTATTGTTATCCACTTTGAATAATTACTAATAGTAAGTAGGAGAAAAAAACGTGTTAAAATGTAATAAAGGTATTAAATCTACTTCTTCCCTTATTGCAATAGCAACCAAAATAATCAATCACCAATAATTAATTAATTTTTATTTTTTTTTATTGATTTATTTCTTGTCAGGTTCAATGAATAATTTTGCAAAGTTTTTACTTGATCCAAGAATGGTAAAAGGGAGAAAAAACATGTTTAAACTTTTTACCAGACAGAGTGAGTTAATAAAAGCTTTGTAATGAAACATGTCCTTATATTTCCACACCATTTTATTGCTTCCGGGTTGTTGTTTTTTAAAATGTTTATAATGATATAAAACTATTCCCACATGATAAACACACAAACTAATACTTTTTACTTGCCTGGTCAGTGCTCATTTTGTCCGTGTCAAAAGCCACGATAAGTGATACTTTGTACTGAGTGACCAGTTTCCAGAAGCTAACCAGGGTTAAAGGCATTGGGAGCTGAGTTAAGATTTGTTGATCTTTTTTATGAAAGCCCTGAAATACAGTCACAGTTCATTAGAGAAGTAGCTAAATCTGATGCGAATAAAAATTAACATTTATTTATCTTAAGTTTCAATCACGCATTAGAAAAAATATTACTTTTGAAAGCCAAAGCTAAGGGGAAATAATCACTAATTCCAAGGTTTAGCTCCCGTTCTGTCATACAAAAACTAACTAAATTAACTAGTACTAAATAATTAACTAACTGGTTTATTTTTGGATTGATTCATTTATTGTTATCAACTATGAATAATTAAGAAACATTTCAACTGGACCAGAGAATGGAAAGTGGGAGATAAAATGTGTCAAAATATTATGATGGGAATATATACATATATATATATATATATATATATATATTCAAATCTCTCATAAATTAGCATATATTTCCCTTATTTTGAAATGAAACAAAATATTAATCACCATCTATTTACCTGAACAAAAACAGCATTGATATAATCTCCCATGTCTTTAGAATCTCGCTGCAAAAATGGTCTGTAACAATCTTCTGGAAGGGCGAAAAAACAAACAAACTAAAATATAACTTATTAGTGAAAATAATGATCCAATAATATGCGTAGTACTGCAAAGCCATGTAAAGTACTACACTACTCCTTCATTTTTAGACTCAGAGACAAGTCTTATCATTGTGGATATGTATTTCTAAGTAAAAGCTCCACATTTAGGAATAAACAGTTTATTATTACATTATAATTGGTAAGTAAACAACTACATATCTTATAAGAAATTTATTACTTCAAACTAAAATAGTAAATACAGGTTTGGAGAAAGAACACAAACTATAAGGCAATACAAATGGACATATAATAAAATAGCTTGATCAGCAGTCTTCTAATAATTAAGTGAAATATCTGAAGACTTAATAAGTATTCAGCAGATGGACCATACAGTCTCACTTGAAAGTAAATGTGTCTTATGATGGGGGAAAGATCTAAAAATAAGTATACATTTCTCCTCTACTAAATCCTTCCACACAGTACCCATCTCCTCTACTAAATCCTCACACACAGTACCCATCTCCTCTTCTAAATCCTCCCACACAGTACCCATCTCCTCTTCTAAATCCTCCCACACAGTACCCATCTCCTCTACTAAATCCTCACACACAGTACACATCTCCTCTTCTAAATCCTCCCACACAGTACCCATCTCCTCTTCTAAATCCTCCCACACAGTACCCATCTCCTCTTCTAAATCCTCCCACACAGTACCAATCTCCTCTTCTAAATCCTCCCACACAGTACCCATCTCCTCTTCTAAATCCTCCCACACAGTACCCATCTCCTCTTCTAAATCCTCCCACACAGTACCCATCTCCTCTTCTAAATCCTCCCACCTAGTACTAATCTCCTCTTCTAAATCCTCCCACACAGTACCAATCTGCTCTTCTAAATCCTCATACACAGTACCAATCTCCTCTTCTAAATCCTCCCACTCAGTACCAATCTCCTCTTCTCTCTTCTTTTTCTCACTCGTTTGTTTCTTTTAAATGTTTAAGATGACCTTAATTGAATAATTGAATATCCTGGAAGCACATTGGCTGAGTGGTAAAAGATTTGTCTTCCAAAGTGTGTGTTTAAGGTTGAATCCTGGTAATTTTAAGATCTTAAGTACCTCTGAGTCCACCCAGCTCTAATGGGTACCTGACATTAGTTGGGGGGAAAATAAAAGCAGTTGGTCGTTGTGTTGACCACATGGCACCATCATTAACAGTGGGCCACTGAAACAGAAGACCTTCATACCATCTGCCTTATAGTCTGAAAAGGGAACTTTACTCTTTTTTTTTGTATACACAGTATAAGTGTAAATGTAACACTCATACTTGGTGACACAGTCACATAGTTATCTCAAGCATAATATAATATAATGCCAAAAGACCACAGTTGATTTTAATTGCTGTAAAGAAATGTATTTATGCAAAATGGCCACATTTGAAATCACAGACTCACTTGGAACTATTGAGGAGAATCTGTTTTTAGAATCCTTTTGTAAGGTTTCTGTATTCTGATACAGGAGATCATCCTCTTTTTGTAGTCCAGTTTCATTCTTACATATTGCACAAATACTCTGAAATAAATTTGTAAGAGATTTTATTGTTTCATTAGGTCAAGGGAGCTAATCAGTCAGACAGCTTCGCTATTTAGAAAAAATAATCTTCTTCTTATGTATTGCAGACATTACTTCAAAAAAGAAGATAATTATGCCCTACACATTTCTTGTGTCAATCTAGTCGAGCCTGTTAATCCATGACTTAAACTCTTCTATGTCGTTGGTTTTCCTGGCTGATTCAGGCAACCCATTCCATTCTTTAATAGCACTTGTATAAATTTGTTCTAGTCTATGGAATCAGAAGTGTGCCTCTTTGTGTCTTTCTGAGTATTTCATTAGGTTTTTGTTTGTCTATTTATAAATTATGGTTAAATGTTTTATGACTTACAGCTACTTTACTTTTTATTCTTCTGTCCTGAAGTGTCTCTAAGTTTAATTTTATTAATGGTGTTACTCTAATCAAAATGGAATGTTCCTTTGTTATAAATCTCACTGCTCTATTTTGTATTTGTTCTAGTTTCTTCATGTTTTTGGAGCTCCCATATTCTTATATTGGCCTAATTAAGTTAGATAGCATTTTAGTTTAAAATACTCTGTAGTCTACCCAGCTTTATAAGGTAGGTGACATTTCTGAATGACGCTTGCTTTAAGATGTGCAGGACCAATGCCAAAAGCATGAATCACAATAAAAACAAATACAATTTAAACTTTCCTATAGATCATGATGTTTCAAAGTTTAAGTCAAAATTTTTTCTTATTAATTTAAATAAGTGACATGCTCGTCTAGTATAAATAATATTAAACTTGGCTTCTTATGTCTAGAGAGAAAAGGAGATTTAGATTTGACTATTTACGCCATGTCATGCACTAACTCCTTCAAGGACCCCTCCTCCATTTAACAAGTACTGTAGGAAGGTTAAAAGCTATACTTAGTAAAGTAAAGTTTTTCTTTCAGACTTTACAATCTATGGGGCAGGTGATGTTAAGGTTATTTGTTTCTGTTACTATGGCCAACCGTTAACGAGCAGGGTGTCATGTGGCTAGCACAACAACCAACTGCCTTTACTTTCCCTAACTAACGTCAGGTACCCATTTGAGTTGGGTGGACTCAGGGGCGCCCTCAAAATCCAAGCCTTCACCGAGATTTGAACTCAGGTCCTCAGGTTCAGAAGCCAAGTGCTTAAACACTCAACCACCGCGCCCCCTATACAGGTTCCTTTTTTAGTGTTAAAATAAGTTAATGTTGAGGGAGGTCAAGGTGAAGGTAATACTGAGCAAGGTCAGGGTGAAGCGATATTGATTGGAAGCAGATGTATTAGATCAGGAAATTATAATGGTGAAAACAACAGAATCAGTGTGAACTTTGGTCAAGAAGCAAGAAGTATGACAGCATAATTGGGAAAATTTAAAATAGGACTTCAGATAAAAGAAATAAAAAAACCCATGGAGAAATAATACACCTGACCAAACAGGCCCACAAGTTTGAACTAAAAAAAAATAGCTCTTGCTTCTTTTACCCATGATATACATTACTTTGATTATAACTCTAAAGAACTATTTAATAAGACAAAACATATTTATGGTCAAAGACAGCTCCTATTATCTACATAAAATATTGTATTCTTCCTTAATTTTTTAGCTTGAGGACATTACATTATTAAAAAAGTTGTACCTGGAATTCATTCTCCATGTTTGACATTCCTGTCATTGTCTTCTGCTGTAAATGATTGAATCGAGTTTGACTGTCTATTGATGTCACTGTTGTTCCCATGGAAACTATTGCAGCTTGCGCAGCTTTGTGTAGAAAGACATACTGATCCTACGAAAAACAGTTTTTATATATATTATTGCTGTTATATAAATGTATATTTCTATATATCTATATCTATGTACATATAAACAGCGGAAACTGGTTCATCAGACCACATAAGGATGTAACTGTTTTGGTCTCAATGTCTGGCTTGCACAATTAATGGGATTCAAATTTATAACATGATTTGTTTCGGTACTTTAGGATTCAGTCCAAAAAAGCGGCTGGTCCAATTAACTAGACGTGACTGTGTTATACCGTAATATGCAGGATGCAACTGGGTTTGCATGGTCATGTGAGACACTCCACTCATCTTTAATCTTCAGATCCGAAGAAATTGCCATGATTATTATTATAGTGTGACTTGTAAAAGGATTTATTTAAAAAAATACACCTGGAAAGTAGATTTTTATTTATAACTAGAAGGAAAATACAGGGAGAAATGGAAAAAGATGGTCGACGAGTCTTGCTTGGTGCCCCAACAGTCCAACAGACTAATGGATAGGTAAAGGTAAAAGGAAAATATGATAAGTACAGTTATATTTTGTACAACTCTCACAACCATATAGGAGTAGTAATAGCTTGAACAAGCTATATATCTCAATTCATGAGAGGCCATAGTCTTCTGGGTACATGTCAAACTTTGTCTCACGGGAAGGAATAGGAAACTGGATCTCAACATTATAACACCTGTCCCTCACCTCTCTCACTTCAACAGCTTAACTCTTTCTCTCCGTAATTATTTTCTTTGTTTCGATAGTATTATTCATTTTCTCATTTGTATTTTACAATCCTGTTCAGATTAAACTTCAATAACTTTTTTGTTTGTTATCAGAAAATGTTATATTTGGTAGTGAATTAAAGGAGAATGCACAACACATTAAAGTTTATAAATCTAAAAATCCATTTGGTTTAATGGGTGTCAAATTAACATTGTCATCGTCAGTTAGGAGAGAAAGAGTTAACCAGTCAACTTGTTCTGTTATCAACCTTCATGCAGGTAACTTCTGAATACATACAAGCCAGGCCTTCTTTTAAGAAGTTAAGTAAAGTTTCCCTTTCAGACCTTGCGATCTATGGGGCAGATGATGTTAAGGTCTTGGATAAATGCCATGCACTTGTAATGAATGTGTGTACGTGCCTTTATTCAAGGCTTATAAAAAGATAGCTTGACTTGTATGTATTCAGAAGTTGTTTCAAAAATAAAGATTATTATAAGCTCTAGTCGAAATTGCTGCATGATGGGGGTGGAGTGAAGCAAGCTAGGTTTGAACACAAAAAATATTGTGATAACAGTCTTTAAAAAAATCTTCAGTCCAAACTATGTTGCATTGCTATAATAGAGCTGCCTAACAACGACACTATGCTATCAACTAACTTTTATTTAATATCTATTGTCAGTCCTTTTTTTTATTATGTCCTAGTTGCTAGCTAGGTGTCACCACTAAAAATAAAAATAATAAATAAACCCACAATTTACACAACAAATCTGTTATTACCTCTTCAAACCAGGAAGCCAAAATACAAGCCTAGGAGTTTGATAAAATGTTTTTTTTTTTTTTTACAATGGTTTTAACCAATTTTGTGTTTTTCTGTATAAATGACCCTAATCTACTATTTTTTTTACCATATATAGGTCATTTATGAATAAACAAGAAACTATTTACTTACAGGTGTTTGAATCATTAGAAACCTGTCTTCCCTCAATTTGACCAAAGTATTATAAAAGTCTATATGTCCAGTGTGCATCGCCTGACTCATGATGTTGTGAAGAGCAATAAAAGTCCCTGTACGACCAACACCAGCGCTGTGTACAGGAAGAGAAATAATTAGTTCTATGAATTTAAAACTGATAAAAAGCTGTGGACAGAAGCATATGTTAATATGGTATTAATTGTATTGAGACTTGTTCAGGTTTGGAAGACTAACACGGTGAACAAATAAATAAGATGTGCCATTTGTGAGTGTGTGTGTGTGTGTGTATAGTAGTAAGTAAAGTATAAGGATCAACTCAGGTGTTAATTTTTCCCTCTAAGAGGACAGTAGCTGGCACGGCCTTTGAAAGAGACAGTTATAGATATCTCACAAAGGCCATAGGTAACACATTTGAGGGCTACAGAAAAACCCTTGTAGAAGAAAGGAGCAGAAGGTGTATATAAAGCTTAAATAGACCACAGGTGGACAATGGCTTTCTGCATCAGATATGGGAGATTTTTTTAGGTCGCATTTGGGTTTGAATAGCCATGTGAAACACTGCACTCATCCTTAATCTTCAGAATCGAGGACACTGTTATTTTGCAATCAAAAGTACTCACCTACAGTGAACGACAACAGGTGCTGTACTGCTGTTGATGTCAACTCTTTGTTCAAAATCTACCAGAGCCCAGGGAGTCATGGGAACACCTTGATCAGGCCAGGAAGTGAAGTGATAGTGAGTCAACAGGCGAGAAGCTGCATCTTTCTGATAATTAAATTTGAAAAATACTCTTACAAACCTAAGCCCTAAAAAACACATTGCCAATTTTAGTTAAAAAATAAACCAAAAAATGTGTAATGCTTCTTAATGTTGCTTAGCTGTTTTTTACTTTTTCACTGTCACAAATGAATACATTTGTTTAAACTGACCCATCAAATGTTTAGCAAATACTTGATGTAGGAATATTAACTAACCTTTTCCAGTTGTAGTTTCCTAATGGTATAGTCAGCAAATGACTCTGTGTCTATTAATCTTACTTTGATATCACCAAACATTGTTTTCCCACTGTCAGGCCAATACTTGTCGCACTTTGTCTATTAAAAAGAAACATAAATGTAATACTTTTTGTGTGTTACTTTGTAAAAATAAAATTGACAGCTGTTCATAAATGCTTGAAACTGATGACATATTGTAGGATCAAGGTGCTATTAGAACAAAACAGATATAAAAACGAGAGTTAAAAAGACAAACTAATCTAATATGTTTTGAACAGCTAAGTTTTAATGTTCTTCTCGAACATAGTAAAGCATGTGATTTGTCTGAAATCAATGGGTAGCTAGTTTGTTTTTTTTTAAATTTAAATTCATTATTACAATATTGTAGCGAAATATGTTTATATAATATATTCTTAAAGAAATTTAGATGTAGATTTTGTTAAGCCACACTCTAGTGTAGCCAGGGTTCTATGAATTAGTATGAACACAAATCCAATTTAGAACAAGGTTACAAAGACAAAATCGGCCCCTAGGCAGGTAAAAATATTTTCAGAAAGAATATCAGAATGAAATCCTATCAAAGGTAAATGACAGAGAAGAATGGAGAAAGAAGGTTGACAGATATTGTGGGGTGCTCCAACAGTCCAGCAGACCAAGGGATAGGTGAAAGTGAAGGTGAAGTTAATTGTTTTGTAAAGGGTCAATCAACCTCATTCAAAAGCTTAAGAAAATATATATTTTTTTTTTATTTTCCTTTTACTATTAGTTAAGTGTTTTATAGCTATCTGGATGCTCTGCAGTTCACGTGATCAAGGGGTTAATCAATCTCATTCAAAACCTCAAGAACATTTTTTACTTTTTAATTTTCCTTTTTCCTTTAGTTAAGTGTTTTATAGCTATCTGGCTGCTCTGCGGTTCACAAGATAATATGAAAAACTACTAACTAATTTTTGTTTTAAATTATGTTACACTTATAAGTATACTAAACATTTTTTTGTAAATGTAGTAGTTAGTATGACTGAACTTTTGACAAAAAATCTAAAACCCTGTGTTAAAAATATGATAAATAGTAATCTCTCTTACTAAATAGCAACCTGTGTTTGTTGCTATTAATAGTGATTAGTTGTAAAAATGGTGTATTTCTATTAAAAATCTGCTTGCATAGTTGATTTTAAAAATTGAATTTTTTGCTTTCAGAAAAGAAAAAAGTAGTCATTTCATCAGAACTTTGAATTATCTAAAATATCATCATGTTGGATTTTCAATATTCTAGTTTATGAGATCTAAATGGACAGATGGACAGACAGACCACACAAAACTAATAGCATCTACTCCCCTTTTGGGGGCCGCTAATAATGATACAAAAGAAACATGAATAGTAGAATCAATATGCACACAAATATAAATCAGATATAATAGCACATTATAAATGAATGGAATTAATAAATACAAAAGTAGAATACTGAATAAAACGCAAATATTCAACTCATTTCCTGAATATTCTTTTCCCTTAATTTTTACAAACTGTCTGATAAAAAGTGTGTACACATTATTTCTCCGCACCATTTCTCGGATCAAGCTGAAACTTCGCACAATTATTAATTGACATAGACAATACATGAATCAATGAAAAAACAATTAGACAATTAATTACTAGTAGTGTTTTATTTTGTTTAATAGCAACAGGGAAATTAATACTTCAGTATTCACAGATACATTTGTTGGGTTTAGTCCTCTTAAATATTTGTTAACACTACTTCTCCCATCTGCATTCTCCAATCAAGTTGACACTTTAAACAATTATTTACTGTACAGAACACAACATGAATCAATAAATAAAATACTCAGTTAGTCAATAAATTATTGGTAATTAATTATTTTGTTTGATATCAAAAGAAGGAAAGGGCTTCTAAATTATTGGTAGATATAGTTTTAAGGACAGAATTCTTCCCCTTTAGAAAAATGTATTTTAAAAAAAATAAAAAATTTTTTTGGATGTTTACGTTTCAAACTAATTTTTTTAAAGAGTATGTATTAACAACTCAGGAATGGAGCTTAAATTTTGTTTTTTTATTTAAAACATTTGAGTTATTTAGCTCTAAGTAGTGACATAAATGATCTAGAATTAATTTCAAATGGGATGCTTGCCAAATTTGCTTGCTATACTGTAGTAAGCCCAATTAACTTGCCGCTGTTATTGACAATGATTTAATTGCCTAAATAAGTCATTTAAACTGTTAAAAAAATTAATATTTCCACTATACCTTTCCTTCCTCTATCAAGTTAGTCAGCATGACGACTTTCTCTATTTTCTGTTCCCACAACATTCTGACAAAGTCATTCACCACTATACTGAATGGTCCTGTAAGGAAAAATACATTCAATAAAGTATCCAATCTGCTTGTTACTAAAGTTCTGCCCATGCATTAAACTAGGCAAGGCAAATAATTACATTGTCTGTGATTCAAAGGGGGCATGGGAATTTTAAGGATGCTCTCGAGTACACCAAACTCAAATGTGTGCCTGACTTTAATAGGAGAAAGTAAAGACAGTTGGTCGTTATGTTGGCCACATGACACCCTTCTAGTTAACCATTGGCCGAAGAGAACAGATGACCTTTACATCATCAGCCCCATAGATCTCAATGTCTGAAAGAGGCTACTTTACTTAATTTTTATACAATTATGCCATTGTAAAGAATACACATAGGCAGTTTCCACAGTACTACAAGATAAATAATAGAATAGTTAGTGTCTTGTTGGCCACCTTTAGTGTCAGTGCAACTAAGGCTCATACTATATTAGTCAGCAATGGAAAATACCTAAGGGTAATGTAAATGAATAAATAGAAACTGCAAAAAGAAAAAAAAAAAGTTAAAATTAATGTGATAAAAGTAATACTGAATAGAAGAATTTGAAAGTTAAAACTACAGAAAAGTTTTACAAATGAACACTTAAAATTAAAGTAATAATTAGAGTAAACTACTTTGGATCCCGAAGAGGGGATTTCTTTTCATCTAACACAGACATGTTAGTTGAAGCAGAATAGCTTTAAGATGGCTACAGTATGTGTTTCTGACAGTTTAAAACCTGCCTGCCAGCAGGAGGGTTGAGCTAGGTGGAAATACATTTCATTTGTGAAAGAATTTCAAAAAACGTCTAAAACAAAACTATTTTATGAAATGCAAATGGTGCTTCAAAAAAGATTTGAAAGGAAAATTCTCCAACATATCATTTATCAATGTTCATGCCCCTACTGAAGATGCAGATGATAACACAAAAGAAGCCTTCTATGATGGACTGGAAAGAATTTATGATGAAGCGCCAAAGCATGACATCAAAATAGTCCTAGGAGATTTCAATGCAAAAATTGGAAAGGAACCAGCATTCATACCAATAATTGGCAAAGAAAGTTTACATGAAGAGACCAACAATAATGGCATAAGATTAGTGGATTTTGCATCAGGAAAAGGAATGTCTATCAGCAGCACAAAATTCCAACATAAGAATATTCACAAGGTAACCTGGATCTCACCTGATGGCAACACCCAGAATCAAATAGATCATATACTCATAGATAAGAGACATGGATCAGACATACTAGATGTAAGAAGTTTCAGAGGAGCTAATGCTGACTCAGACCACCTACTAGTAAAAGCTAAATTTAGACAAAGAATAAGTACCATACACAATTACCAAAGAAAGAGAGCACAGCAATATGATAGTCAAAAACTCACAAAGGATCCACTTGTTGCAGAAACTTATAGAATGGCACTCCAAACACAACTGACAACATTAGAAAAGGACTGCGAAAATAACATAAATGAGCATTGGGAAATAATAAAGCATGCTATCAAAAGAACAGCAGAAGAGGTAGTTGGATTTAAACAAAAGAACGAGAAAATAGGGTGGTATGATGATGAATGCAGACAAACTATAGAAGAGAAGAACAATGCCCGAATGATAATGCTACAGAGAGAAACCAGGAACACTAGACAGCAATACAATGAAGCAAGAAGAAGGGCCACAAAAGTTGTAAGAAAGAAAAAACGGGAATGGGAAAAGTCCAAGATCACTAAAATTGAGGAACTAGCAAAGGAGGGAGACATGAGAGGAATGTATATGAAAATTAAAGATGAAAAGAACGGATTTCAAGCTAGATCACACATGTGTGAGAACAAAGATGGTCAGCTTATTACAGAAAACAGCAGGGTCATTGAGAGATGGGCTGAATACTTTGAGGAGATCCTAAATACCACTGAAGATGGAGACAATGGAGAATATGAACTGCCGCATGGGGGACCAGATCCCTTAGTGAACTCTCCAACACTCATTGAAACATCAGAAATAATTAGGACCATGAAGAATCACAAAGCACCAGGAGAGGACCAAATCACAGCAGAACTAATTAAATATGGAGGGAAAGACTTACATTCCCAAATACACAGACTAATATCAAGAATTTGGGAAGAAGAAGTAATACCAACAGAATGGGAAACGGCTCTTATAACCCCAATACACAAAAAAGGATCCAAGTTAAAGTGCTGTAATTACAGAGGAATCTCTCTACTAAATGTGACTTATAAGATACTGTCTAGGCTTATAACTAAGAGACTTGGAAAATATTCAGAAGAAATCTTAGGTGACTACCAATGTGGTTTCAGACCCAACAAATCCACAACCGACCACATTTTCACACTAAGATGTATACTAGAAAAATGCCATGAATACAACATACCAATCCACCAACTCTTTATAGACTATAAAATGGCTTATGACAGTATCAGAAGGAAATACCTATATGACACACTACAGGATTTTGGAATACCCAATAAGCTGACAAGACTTATACATATGACATTAAACAGCTCAAAAAGCAAAGTCATAATACAAGGAGAACACTCACGGGAATTTAGGATTAAACGAGGATTAAGACAAGGAGACGCACTTTCCTGCATGCTTTTCAATTTAACACTGGAGAGAGTTATAAGAAATATACACATAAACACAAGGGGAACTATTACTAACTACTTCAGGAGAGAAAACATGGGTTCACAACCAACAGGGACGATATACAGCCAACCTCTACAATACCTTGCTTATGCCGATGACATTGCCTTATTGGGTAAAGAAACCTCTGACATCGCTAGAGCCTTCATACAACTAGAAGAAGCATCTCGACCAGCAGGACTTGAGGTCAATGACAGTAAAACCAAGTACATCACAATGACAAGAGACAATCAAACAGAGGGACAAAATATCAAAATCAAAGACCACGAATTTGAAAACGTCCAAACTTTCATTCTTCTTCTTTCTTCATCGTTCTCATTGTTATGTTGGAGTGTTCATATGACTAGACCAATACATGAGATGAACTGCGCAGTGGTTTCCAAATCAGGGAGCTCTCCATATAGTTTTCTTTCTATTGGGGTGATTTGGGGCCAATGTCTTATACGGGCCTCTTGGTAGAGAGAGCAGTTTTGGAGGACGTGGTCGGCATTTTCTGGTGATACTCCACATGGGCAGATTTCACTGGTTCCAATTTTGAGCTTCCGGAACATGTGTTGCCGCATTCTGTTGTGTCCGGTCCTGAGTCGAAAGATTAGACGTTGGTCTTGTCGGGATAGCTTATAGTAAGCATCATCTTTCTTGTGATTTGGATGGGAGCTCGTCCATTTCTCATTTATTTTATCTACAATTAATTTCTTCATTTCTTCTGGATAGAGTGCAGAGTTTACTTGTGAGTTTGTTCTCCCACTCTTGGCAAGTGTGTCAGCCTTCTCATTTCCTGCTAGTTGTATGTGAGCTGGAATCCATTGAATAACAGTTTTTTTGCTGTTGTGGTTGAGCTTTGTGAGTGCTGTTCTGAGGTTTTTAATATAAGGGGAATCAGAGTTTTGCAGGCTTTGGAGGGTTGTTTTTGCGTCTGTTAGAAAGACAATCTGACTGTGAGGGGAACTTGGATGATTTGCTAGCATGGTAGCAGCTAGTGCTAGTGCTTCCCTTTCTGCTCTGTGACTGTCAGAGAGCTCTCCAGTTGCAAAGGATTTTTCTAGTTTTCCTCCATCTGGCCATTCGATAAGTATTCCAGCTCCTCCATTTGTGGTGGCTTTATGGGATGAGCCATCCGTGTAAACTCTGATCCACTGATTGCTAGGGTAATTGGTATGTAGAAAACAGTTCACTATTTCCTTGAGCTCTGTTGGTCTGTAATCAGATTTTCTTTTTATGTTTTCAATATGGTCCCTTATAGTAGGAAGAGGGCTTTCGTCCCAGGGTGGAGATTCATTATAGTGTATCGAGGATTCCAGAGTAATTTTTTCAAGATGGTGTTTCTTTTTTAGGTTTAGAGATTCCTGTATGAAATTGGTCCTTTTGAGACGGTTTTTTGTGCCAGTTTTGTGGATTTTTGTTCTGAGTGGGTGCCTCTCCAAGGTTTCCAATTTTGTGAATTGGGAAAGGATTTTTATTTCTCTTCTTTCATCCAGAGAGATCAGGGCAGCAGTTTCCTCCATAGCTCTTATGGGTGTTGTTTTGATTGCTCCTGTCATTATCCTTAGACCAATATTTTGAACCTTGTCTATTTTTCTAAGGTTGGTTTGGGCTGCTGAGCCCCATGCTGTGGCACCATATTCTAGTACAGGTCTTACATAACTGGTATAGGTCTTTTTCAGGATGTTGTGATTTGCTCCCCAATCTGTGCCAGCTAGTTTTTTCAAGAGGGATAGTCTCTGGATGCCTTTACTCTGTGTTTTATCTATTTGTTTTTTCCAGGTTAGTCTCGGGTCATAGGTGACTCCAAGATAAGTAGGGCTGTCATTTTTTCCTAAAGCTTCCTTATCTAATGTTAATTTTATTGTTTGTTGTTTTGTTGACAGTGAGAATATGGTATATGTTGTCTTTTTTGTGTTAATGGACATGCCCCAGTCTTTGGACCAATTATTGAGTTTATCAAGAGCATCTTGTAATCGAAATTTCGATGTTCCTACATATTCTTCTGTGCTAATTAAGGCAAGGTCATCTGCATACATGCTGCTCTTAACTTTTTTGGGTAGGTTTTGATTTAGATCGTTTATGAATATTAGGAAAAGTGTTGGGGATAGGACTCCTCCTTGGGGGACACCATTTTTTATACCCACTGTGTGGCTTCTTTGTCCTTGCATGCAAACTAAGGCTTTTCTATTATTTAGGTATTCCTTTATCCAGTTGTACATTCTGTGGGATATGTGATGCTGGATTAGCTTGAGCAAGAGACCTTGTTCCCAGACTTTGTCAAATGCTTTTTCTAAGTCAACCCACACAATTGTTGTTGGTTTCTTTTCTTGAAAGCCGTCTTCTATTTCTTGTGTGATGAAGGCAATTTGATCTTCTGTTGATCTGCCTTTTCTAAAGCCAGCCTGGGCTTCAGTGAGTAGGTTATTTGACTCAAGGATCCATGTCAGCCTTCTATTTATCACTCTTTCCATCAGTTTGCAAGTACAGCTAGTGAGGCTGATGGGACGGTAACTATCCAGTTTATTTCTTGGCTTGCCGTGCTTTAGTATAGGGATCATAATGGCTTTTTTCCAGATGTTTGGAATTCTGCCAGATTTCCAGCTAGCATTGAATAATTGTAGCAGTTTTCTTTTGGCTTGAGGACCCAAGTGAAGAAGCATGTCATTTGATATTTTGTCTGGGCCCTGGGCTTGTTTTGGTTTGAGGGCTTTTAGGGATTCATCTAGTTCCTTCATTTTAAGATTAGTGGTCATTCCCAAGGAGTAAGCTGGATTGTTTTCTTTAAATTTATCTTGGATTTCTGAGTTTACATCTTTATTTCTACTTCCATTAATTTGTATTTGTCCTACGCTTTGGAAAAACTTAATGAATTCATTTGCTGCTTCTTGGCCTTTCAGGGGTTTGTTGTCCTTTTCTATTACTATAGGAGTTGTTCTGTTTTCTTCCTGGTTGAGACATTTGGCTATACGCCAGAGTTTGTGGCCATCTCTATCTACGTTTAGTTGTTCTGTTTTTTCGTGCCAACTTTTCCTCATGGCGGAAAGGTAATTTTTCCTGAAAACTGCGTTAGCTGCTTTTAGATTTATGTTATTTTCTATACAAGGGTTATTTTCTACTGTGTTTCTGGCTTCAATAGTGGCATTGTGGAGTTGTTGAAGGTGATCAGACCAGTTGGGGATATAATCTTTTCTTGCTCCTCTAGGAATTGATTCCTTAGCTGCTAAGAGTATTGCTTTGGAGAAAGCTGAGAATGACTTATTAACCTGATTTGATTTGCAGTTTATTGAAGTTGTATATAGGTCTGTGAGCTTTAAGAATAGGTGCCAGTTGGCTTTTTTGTAGTTCCATCTGGGGATGGTGGAGTTTTCTGATATTTTGAAGGAGGTATCGATACTGATCAATATGGGTCTGTGATCGCTGGTGGCTAGCTGGTCTGCAACTTCTCTAGTGCACTTTTTGGATAAGTTGTCTGTTGCAAAGGCTAGATCTGGAGTGGTTGATGTTAGCCAGGCTCTTGAAAAAAAGGTTGGTTTGTCCTCAGGTTTATTTAGCAAGATAAGTCTGTTCTCTGCTTGCCATTCTTCAATTTCTTCTCCCCTGGCATTTAGGTCTGGGTATCCCCAGCTCTGAGAGTGACTATTCATATCTCCTAAGATTAGACAGTCTTCTTGGTCAGGTATTTGAATGTGGTCAATCTCTATTTCCTTGTCTGGTGGGAAGTAGCAGTTAAATAGATTAATATTTCCATCTGGGAGAATTAGCTTAGTTCCCATTATTTCTGATTCTGAGGAGTTGGGCATAGTTATGTCTGTGGTAGGGATATCATTTTTAATGAGGGTGAGGATTCCTCCTTTGGGTCTGATTTCTCTATCTTGTCTGATGCAGGTGTAGCCTCTAATGGAGAAACGAAGATTACTGTTCAAATGAGTTTCTTGGATGCAAGCTACATCAATTTCTTTCTCATGCAGAAATATTTTTAGAGCTTCTTTTTTCTTTTGGATGCCCTCTGCGTTCCATTGTAAGATTTTTAGACTTTTGGTCTTGGAGTGTTGGCCAGTAGTATTTACTTTCTTGTCCCTGCTCCTGGCTCCACAGGCAGAGATAGAAGAACCACCAGCTCGCTTGTGTGGGCTCCTTCGAGGCGGAGAGCCCGGCCCCCTACCTGCGCGGCGGGATTCCACAGGCAGGACGCCACATCTATTAGAATCGTTACTGAACTCCAACATAGATGAGGTTGCGTGTCAATGTGTTATGCGCCAGGAGGCCCATTGACTCCGACTTCAGCCTGCTTTTCTTTCTGGGTGTGCTCCCATAGCCTTTGATCATCCAAGATCATCTGCAAGGCAGCAGGTGTTTATTTTCGGAGTTTTCTTCTCCTAGATGAACTGCTATCCCTAGCTAACGGGTTTCATCTACCCGGGTTTAGAGTTAGAGCGCCCTATACTCGCTTTTTGCAATCATTTCCCTGGATTTCTGAGATGTTTTTAGTAAATATTCTAACCACTGGAATACTTCACCTCATCCTCCATGACTGCAAACCAGTTGGTCCGCGGCTGTTTATTTGCTATTCACAGCTAACCCTTATATCTAAGGGTCTTTCCCCTATCCGCCACCTGGGGACGCGCTTGGTAGAAGGTGGTAGCTCCCCCAAGGTCCAAACTTTCAAATATCTAGGAAGTACTATTAATTTCAAAAATGACCTACTAACAGAAATAAAGGAAAGAATAGCAGCAGGCAACAGGGCATTTTATAGCACCCACCATCTACTTAAGAGCAAAATGATTTCAAGTAAAACCAAGAAAATAATATACAAAACTATAATAAGACCAGCAGCGATGTATGGAAGTGAGACCTGGACACTGACAAAGACATCTGAAAATTTACTTAACACTTGGGAAAGAAAAATCCTTAGGAAAATCTATGGTGCCATACAGGATGAAACAGGGTGGAGGACACGCACTAACCATGAGTTATATCAATTATATGAAGACCCACCAATAGTGAACGAAATAAAAAAGAACAGACTACGTTGGGCAGGTCACCTTGAAAGAATGTCAGACAACAGAGGGGCGAAAATCGTATACAGGCAAAAACCAAAAGGCAGGCGACCCAAAGGCAGACCCCGAATGCGATGGATAGATGACGTGGAAGCAGATCTGAAGCAGCTTGGGGTTAGGGCGTGGAGACGAAAGGCCCAGGAGAGATCTGAATGGAAGGATGTGTTAAAGCAGGCCAGAGCCCTCCATGGGCTGTAGCGCCACTGGGATGGATGGCTTCAAAAAAGAAGATGATTACACCCTGCGGGTGTCCCTAGGTCAATCTAGTCATGCATGTCAATCAATGACTTAAACTTTGCCAAGTTACTGGCTTTCCTGGCTGACTCAGGCAATCCATTCCATGCTCTAATATCACAAGGGAAGAAAATTATTTGTCCTATCATATGGAACAAAGAATGTGTCTTTAACTATTCAAAACATTGCAATATGTAGTGTATTTATGTTCTTGTTGTGTATTATGAACTGATCTGTTCTTATGTGTCAAAATGTCTTGGTGTCCAGGTCAGCTTGTGTGTGTGTATTGTGTTATCGTGAACTGTTTTGTCATTCTTGTTCAATAAAGCCTGGGATCAAGACATGTCTTCTTGTAGTGTTTCAATAGGTTACTACGCAATATTTATTATATCACTATTTAAAACTGCTGAAATAAACTTGCTAATTTTTATAATTGGTTTTTTTTCACTTCATTATTTCATTTAAAAGGTCCACTTAACAAAGTGCATTAAAACAAAAAAAAACAACTTTTTTTTTTAATCTAGCTAAAGTTAACATTACTTATATATGAGTTTTGGTGTTGTCTTTGTTATAAAATGATGTTTTAAAATCTATATATTGATACTTGATAATCTATAAAATGATAGTTGAGATTGTATCTTACCTTGAGCTGCTATAAATTTGACATCATTGCTGTCACCCTGGAAAAAAATAAAAAAATTTAGCCTACTGTCTTTGTTGCAACTGTTTTAAAAATGCATTTAATGTTCGTGATCCTATTCCCAAAGAATAACACTAATATGTATGAAATTTGATACACACTTTCTTAAAGCAATAATTACCACCTTTAAAGAGATTCTCATTGAGTAGTTCAACAAATCTAGTTCACTTTAGTTTAAAATATAAGTTGAATGATAGTTTCTTTCTTTTCTTATAAAAAAAATTGCCCAAAGTAAAGAAAAATGAACTGCTTATAGTTGCTGTTCTTTATTTTTATTTCTTTTATATAGCACATCTTTCATGTTTAAAGCATACTCAGTGTGCTATGATTCAATCTCTTTTTGTGGACCAGCGGAGGAGATATAAGAGAAAGACTTCCTTTAGGTGCTTAGCAAACAGAACTTTGCTCCAGTCAAAATTCGAACTGGAATTTGTTGGTTTTATTTATGGTTCAATCCTAAACTATAAATCCACCACAAATTATTTTTTTGTTAATTAAGTCCATAGAAAATGCAATGTCAATGCCAACTTTAATGAAATATTAATGATCCTACATAATTGTCAAGGACTTGTTATTCGAATATTAATACTTACATAAAGCCAATTTTTTTTTAACCTTTGCAATGAAACGGAATAAGTATAGAAACTTATAAGATCAAAGAGACTTACAGTTTGTTTTTTCAAAGGATAAACTTGATACTTACTCTGACGTAGGAAGCATTGATATAATCTCCTTCCTGTTTCTCTGTATTTATCATTAAATGAACTCTTGAATGATCATCTACATAGAAATGTATTTGTATATAGAATAGTTTTATATATCCCTCAATAAGGTTATTTAACTTTTTTTTTTTAATGTTATAAACAGAAAACACCAAACTATGGGAGATGAGTGGACAGAAAAATATAGAGGTGCAGATCTTAGTAAGGAAGTGGAGATGGATTGGTCACACCCTTAGAAAAGATACCAACAACAGAGCTAGAGCAAAGGATAGATGATGATAGGCTTGGCTTCCACAAACTAATTTTTGTAAAGATTGAGATGTGTGAGTAGTCCAGAGTTATAACCCCTGCTATCTAGGTATGGGTTAGGACAACAAAAAAATATTATTTCTGAAAGAGTGTCAGAAATGCTTAAAACATATAAAACCAAGGAAATTGGTACAAGCAGAAACCATAAAGATTTCACTCCCTAACTGTATACTAAGATTATGATAAGATTATGATTATGGTGGGAAGCGTGGTCAAAAGGCCAAGTGCGCTTGAACTTGGCTTGGCAACCTAGAAGGGGGCTCGAGGTTCGACACCCAACTCAAGCAGAGTTGTGTTTACTGAGCGCCTAAAGGCAGCACGGAAAACCAACTCCTAGATACCCTCCGCCCTCCACTGGTCCACAAATGAGATTGGACCAAAAGCGCTCTGAGCATGCTATAAGCATGAAAGTAGCGCTATATAAAAGCTATAATAATAATAATGACTCAAAGTGACTAAATATTTGTTAATATTTTAGTTTTCAAAAAAAGCAACTCATCTAGTGGATACACTTTTTTCTAAAGTTATGCTTTTTGTCTACATTAATGACCAGATATATAGTTTCCAGTTTCCAATTCTGTAAATAGATGAACATTCTTATTTGCTAAGCTAAAAACAGTCTATATTTTAAAGTGGATATTTCTTAGAAAATTATAATTTACAAAAGGTGTAACTATAATGACTATAGCTATAATTACTACATAGAAAAAAAAACTTACATGGACAGATATTTTTGTATCTGTTCTTTAATCTATTCTCTTCACTTACTCCAACATCTGTTGTCACATTCTTAGGCTTTGGAACACTCTGAAGAAAAGACAGAAACAAATTATACCATTCTGAAGCAACTGGATTAGTTGAATATTTGGTCTGCAGGCTTTTTCAGTGCATAAATCAAAGACTTGCTCCAAATGGATCAGACAAACTACATGCTTCACTCCATTCAAGAAGAACATTAAGACCTATCTGTTCAACATTAGTTTAGATTAGTTTGTCATTTTAACTTTTGTGTTTATGTCTGTTATGTTATCAAAGTGCATTGAGCCTACATTATGTTTGTTTGTAAAATGTTTTACATGTTTCAGATGTTCCTTCAGAGTTGATAATAGTTTACTTCTTAGTCCAAACCTCCCGCAGGACAACGGGGGATGGGAGCGGGCAGGGCTTGAACCCTCGACCGTCTATAAATCCGAACGACAGTCCAGCGCACAAACCGCACGACCAGGCAGCCATCCAGTAGTTTGTTAACAGTGCTTTATACATTAAATTATTATTTATATTTTCTGCACGTTTTATAAAATCTATAACTAAAACTTTCCAAGACAGTCTACTCATCTTCAATTTGTATACTTTGATCTTTATTAAACTTTGCTAATCACCATCCCTACAGGTCTGGGAAACCACTAAATCTCAAACTGTACTGTGACATACATGCACTATGCATGACAGCAGCGCAGGGGTGCCACTTATTTTTCCAGTAAACCCTGAAACTTACATTTTTTAGGTTTTAGAAGTTTTATAAATCCTCAAACCAAAATACTCAAATTCTGAAATAAAGCACATGCCAGCTAAGTTTTTAATTACAATTTTTGCAAGAATAGAGTGAACAATCAAACTTGCTTGGTTTAATTTGTATATGTAAATACAAATTCTTCTAAATTGTTATAATCAAAGGACGCTGTGCATAACATTTTTTCAAATCCCCTTAAATTAAAAAAGAAAAAAAAAAGGTGGGCAGAATTTATAACCTATTCTTTTTCAAAATGGCATCACTTCACAAAATTAGAACATTTAGGCCTAAATCTATATCATAATATGCTCCCATATTTTAAATATGTAATTAGTAAGCCTATCATTATAATAAATAGAGTTTGTGTGTATTTATTGATAAAGCTTGTAATACAAGTTAAGAGGATTTAGTACAATTTTATATTAACAATGTTTGTACTCCCCTTAAAACACACAATTATTTTAAATGATGTTTCTCTCTTAACATTTTTCCCTCATTATTCCTTTGAAGCAGCCTAGAGTTATCTGTGGTCTGGGACTTTTGCAGGAGAGGATTTGAACCTCTAAGTCCTCACTCAAATGGAGTTTGATGATGATAGTGGTGGCTTGACCACTTAATAATTCAGCTACAAAAGACAGAGCAAAGTAAATGTAATTTCACAAAACAAATACTTACTCTATACTGTTCAATAAGAAATTCATCTTTGTGAGACAGCAGGTAATCGTTTAGGTTGTCAACTGCAATCTTTGTATTCACTTGTGCAATATTGAAGTTACAGTAAGTTGCATCTCCATTTTGTTCTGTGCCTAAAACAAGAAAAAAAAAAAAGAATTCATCCAATAAAATAAGTTGTATCTAACTGGCTGAGATTTTGGGAGTCAGTTATATAGATTGGGTCTCAAACAAGGAAATCCTATACCAAACTGGGAGTTCAACACTTAGTAAGGTTGTGACAGAGTGTCGCATGAGGTTTGAGGGACATGTTTGTCAACAAAATGAACTACGCATACCAAGAGTTGCAATGACACATGGAGGCAAATACGAGAAAAGTGCAAACATGTACATCCTCATATAACTTGTGCCACACTTTCATGGAGGACCTCAAAACAGTAAACACAAGGTGGGAGGAGGCTTCAGACATTGCCAGTGACAGATCCTTGTGGAAACAGCTTGTCAAATGGTGTTGGAGGACCTAAGTCTAAGTCCTACTAAAGTCTGTGGGAAACAACCCAGCAAACACCATAATGCAAGAAATCAAAAGACACAAATGGGGCTGGACTGGACATATAATGCTAAAAACAACAGAAAAATACTGCCAGTAAAATAACAAACTGCTTTTACTTTATCCAACTAATGTCAGGTACCCATAGGAGTCAGAGAGCCCTAAAAATCCTAAATTCAAACAACCAGTCTTCGCAGGGATTTGAATCCTAAAACCCTTGGTTCAGAAGCCGAGCGGTTTACCACTCAGCAACCAAGCACATTTTAGGGAATGGGAGGGAGTGTAAGAAAGGATGTTGTTACATTTTAGGGAATGAGAGGGAATGTAAGAAAGGATGTTGTTACATTTTAGGGAATGGGAGGGAATGTAAGGAAGGATTTTGTTACATTTTAGGGAATGGGACGGAGTGTAAGGAAGGATGTTGTTACAATAAAAATTGAGTTGCTATTAGCTCTCTTAGAAGTAGTTTAACTCTTTTAGTGCAGTGTTACTCTCAGGGAGTAGCTTCGCTAGCACAGGTGAGTGTGACATTAATCTCAGTAAGTAACTTAGTATATAAAATTTATTTCATATCTTTTTATGTAAAACTTTTTATTTCTCTATTTTTTATATTTTTTTTCCAGATGTGAGGGTGATTGTTCTTTATTTTGGTAGTAAATTGGATGCAGGAATAACTCATTTATAGAAAAAAGACAACATTGTCTTAGTGGTTCCTCTTATTTTTGTTTATTTCGCTGGATTCCAAGAAATTTAAATATTTGAGATTTTTCAATAATTATGGATTAAATGTAAATTTGAAATGGGTAAATCTTCAAGTAAATTGTTTTTTTTTAATGAATTTTTTTTTTAATATATTTCCTTTTTCTTTTCTAAATTTAAACTTAATAAAAATACATTTTCTTGAATAATTTAAGATGTTTATAGATTTTTGTTCGCTTCAGAAAACTCCATTTTTCAATCAAAATTATTTGCACTGAAAGAGTTAACATACTTTATCATTAAATTTCTACCTTTTAACCCCTTTAAAATCTTTTGAACAAAGCATTATTTCACACTAAAACTGAAGTACTAAGCTTGACTTTAAAAATAACAATATTAGCAGCCTTACCAGTTAGTTCAACATGAGTGAGCAACTTTTAAAGAAAATGTTGTATATGTATTAAAACTGAAAGGAACAGATTTTCTAGCATATGCAAGATAAACGGGCTTCGTCATACTTACTAGTATAATCTTTCTCTTGAACAGTGATACTATCTTCAGGGGTCAGCCTGGTGAATTCTCTTTCTTCAAGAGACGAGAGGTCAGGTTTCTTATAATACTTTCGTCTGTCAATTAAACATTAATCAATATTATACAAACTTTAAAAGCATTCAAAAAAAAAATACAGCAACCATTTATTCAATCTCAAAGGAGGCTATAAAAGAATTTTTTGAGAGTTATAAAACATAGCCCAACTACCCAGAGTTCAATTACTAAATTTAGGTAATAATAATAATAATATTATTATTATCAATCTTTATTTTCCATAAGGAAATTTGTCTTAAAATATGTGCATTATACCAAACAAAATATTATAACTATAGAAAACCAAAATATACATTCACATCAGACTCACAAAAAAATTACATGTGAAAGTTTATAAAAGATAGTTTCTATTTAATGATTTTACAACCAGGGGAACAAAATAAAATTGATTGTGTCTGTCTTTGCTAATGTCGTGTTGTATTTATTTTGTGATGGCAAAAAACACAAAATCCTGACACAGTGTCATTTTTTAGTTCTAAAATTTTAAAAATGATCTAGAAGAGCATCTAATTCTAAGCCCTAAACAAAGCTTAAAATCAAACAATCACGTATATTAATAGCATAATATGATGAATAAAGTCAAATCAATCCACACCCAAAAAAACAACAACAACATCAGTGCCAACCATTTGATCTTAAAACAAAATGAAAGTATATAAGTATATTATTTAAGATATGTTGTAGAAGGTGCAGTGGTTGAGTGGTAGAGCGCTTGGATTCTGAACCAGGAGTCCCAGTTTGAATCCTGGTGAAGCCTCAGAGTTTTAATTTTGGGAATTTTTTGGCGCCTCAGAGTCCACCGAGCTCTAATGGGTAGATGACATTAATTAGAGAAAAGTAAAGGCAGTTAGTCATTGTGCTTGCCACATGAAACCCTTGTTAACCGTGGGCCACAGTTTTCTCAATATGCTATGATCCTATCTCTTGTCTGGACCAGTTGAGAAAGGCATAGTGTGAGAAGGAAAGGTGGATCTGAATGAATGTTACAATAATATCTCTTTTAAATGCATTCATAAAAAAAAAGGGAATGACCTGATTTCAAACTCAGGGCTCAGGTCTCCTCAAGCTGACATACTAACCACTATGCGAAGTGCTTATGAAAATAGAAGGTTTTCTAGCTATCTATTGTTAATTGCAAACTTAAAAGTGGCAACCTATAAAGGGGATTAATTCAGCTTATACCACTACATAGTACAATTTCTTTCCCTTGTCGGATACCAAAGCAAAATAATCAATTACTAAAAGTTAATTAACTAATTGTTTAATTTTTTTGACAGGTTCTTGTTTTGACAGTTAAAAGAAATATTTGTGCGAAATTTCAGCTTGATCTGAGATTGGATGTCTGAGAAATAATGTTTAAGAACTTTTTACCAGACAGACAGATAGAATGAAAATCTCAGCTGTAACAAGATTTGAGGAGCCTGAAAATGTCCGTTTGACAGCTAAATGTTTGTCTCCTGGCAACAACAATGCACAAAACAATTACAATATATCTGGACTAGTTTTAGATTGATATTTCTGTAAGCTGACAGATGTTGATTTTTTTTTTTAAGTTACTGATTTATCAAGTCATACTTTTATAACATAACTATGTCAAAGACATAAAATTTTCTTACTTCCAAATTATAGCTCCCACAGCGACCAGTACAGCAACAATAATAATGGCAATAATACTTCCAACAATAGTGCCCACATTAGCAGAAGAAGCTGCAAACAAACAAAAAATAAATAAATATTACATTTAAAAAAAAAAAATTAAAAAGAGCTTATTTTAGGGGAAGAACTCCACATTTACATTCATGCCTATCAATTTGTTGATCCATTTTCCTTATTCAACTAAATTTAGTAATAACCACTATTTAATTAAATAATTGGTTACTTTTTTTATTGATTCATATTTTGTAGGCCAACTTCAACAAGACATTCCCTGTGGCAATCTAACAGAAGGCAGGAGAGCCAGTGGTCACCCACTTTTACAGTGTACCCACTTTTACGGTATACAGATGTACGCAAATGCAACATGAAGCTCTTCAAAATTACACTAGCAGCTGGGAGAAGTGACACTGGATAGATTCTCATGGAGAGGGAGCATAACGAAAGGGTCTTGGATTGCAGATGCCATAAACAACAGCAGCAGAAAGAAGGGTAAAAATGCAACGGTGCCTGGTGATTACATATGCCTAACTGGCAGCTGTGTATCAAGGAATGGCCTCTTTAGCTACACAAGAGGTTGCAAAGGGAAAAGATCGTCTCTCGAGACGTAAAATGCCACAGAGACTCATATTTTGTAAGAAACAACGAATGATAGTGCAAAGTTTGAGCTTGAATGGGAAGTGGGAGGATTAACATGATCAAAATTAGTAACAGACAAACAGACAGACAGAGATGATATAAATTTTTAACGAGCTACAATAATGTGTTGAAGACATCAATAATATTCCTACTGGTATATGAGCCAAGCAAAATTTTTAAGATACCTTAAAATGAAGTGTTCCTAAATTCCAAAACATAAATTGAATAAAAGTAACAAAAGTTATATTGAGTTTTTGTTGACAGAAGAAATTCAAGAAATTCCAAGTTTATTTTACTAAAATATAATACACCTACAACAGTTTAGTTGTACTGGGTGTTTAGAGCTGCTCTATAAACCAATGACTAACCTTTAACAAGCAGGTCAGTTGTACAAAGAACAAACAAGCCAGAACAATAATTAAGTTACCCAAATCTACTTGCTTTTAAAGACATAATAAAATTATATGCATCTATATATACAAATGCATTGATAGATTATCATTAATCCATTAATTTATTCAATGATAGTAGATATATTTCACAAGATCCACTGATTACTAGTATTAATTCTCTAAGGTAGTCACCTTGGCTTTGACAAAAGGTTCCACTATAGTCCTCAGCACAGCCATAAAGACAAGCTCCTGAAACATGGTTGCATGCCTTGGTAGAGTTGGGTAAACAGTTCACACTGCATGTCTGAGTGCAGTTGAGGCCAAAGTGCTGATTTTCACATTCTACAGAGGAAGAAGATACATTTAGAAAATATATAAAAAATATAAAAAAACAGAAACAATAAAAGTTATAGTTGTACACCTATATGAAATTAAGATAAATATATAGTGACAAAAAGTGGGTAAAAAAGCAGTTGTAGAAGTCTCTCAAAGAAATATTCATAAAAGTAGGCCAATTCATTGAATCTGATTATTCTAACTTTTTTAAGGTTGCTCTGATTAACAGGATTCAGCTGTACAATAGGATTTGTTAAAGAACTTCAATGTTTGGTCCGAATAAGCGGCTGTTTCAACTGTAGGCTATATTTACGCATAATTCTTACAATAAATATTGTTTCTTCCGCTTTACAAGTTTTAAGACGCTCCATGAGAAATGGAGACATTATGCCATAGATATAGCTCAAACCTCCTACAGGAGGTTAAGGAATGGAAGCAGGCAGGCTTCACATTCAGAACAGTTGTGATGAAAATCAAAAGTGTATATATGAGCAGCAAACCCTCCCTATGTACTCTAATGCTGCTAAATGGATGGGCATGAAATGAAAGAGGTTCTTTTAAAGGCAAAAGACTGAGAGGAATGGAGCGGTAGAATGGAGAAAGACAATTGACAAATCTTGTGTGGTGCCCCAAATCAACAAACTAAGGGATAGGGGAAGGTAAGAGACAGGTGACTCTGAGTCCTTCCAACCCTAATGGGTACCTGACATGAGTTAGTTAAAAGTAAAGGCGGTTGGTTGTTGTGCTGGCCACAGAACGCCCTTGTGGGCCACAGAATCAGAGGGCCTTTACATCATCAGTCCCATAGATTGCTAGGTCTGAAAGGGGAACTTAACTGTTTTTTGGTATAATTATAAGAACATAGAAGAGGCATGCATACAATTCGAGGTAAAACAATTTAAGATTGTAAAATAGGAATAGAGCAAATATCTATAATATCACTATTGGAATTAAGTTTATTAAGCTACTTTATTACCTTTATCGCACTGGTTACCAATATATCCATCTTTACATCCATTATAGCAGTGTCCATCGACATTATTGCAAGCTAGGATATTGTTACAGTTAGAGTTGCAAACTCCTGAACAATTCTGTCCAAACTGTCCTGGAGGACAAACTAAAAAAAAAAAAAAAAAATCTGCTAGATGTAGAATCTAGAATGTCATTCCATGATGATAATCTAGAACTTGAACTAGATCTAAAATCATCTAAATAGAGAGAAAAGAGAGATATATTATAGAGATCTAAATCTATTATAATTTTTATCTAGATCTAGACTCTACCTGGTAGACTACATAGTACATACTAATATATTTAGGCCTATATATATATATATATATATAGTTAATCTACATGTAGTTTATAGTTTATCTGGATCTAAATCTAGTCTAAAAAATATCTCTCTCTAGTCCTACATGGCTATAATACATGGAACTATAGGCTACTCAAGACTAATTTGTACATGGCTACATGGAACTATAGGCCTACTAATGGAACGTACACAAGCTCAGAGTTTTGTGTTCTTATTTGATTTATAGAAATTTCTTTTCATTCTAGATCTAGATTATCTATATATAGAGATTCCGCATATTGATGAAACTATTAAAAAACCAAACAAAGCATTAGGGTTTATTAAAAGAAATTTCTAGAAATAAAAAAAGAACATAAAACTAAAATGTTATTTAACCTTGGTTAGGCCAATAATAGAATATGCATCCTCCGTTTGGGACCCTTCAACTCAAGAAAACATTCAGAAACTGGAACAGATACAAAATAGAGCTGTGAGATTCATAACAAATGAATAATCACATTTGACTAGACTAGAGTAACTCCTTTAGTAAAATCTCTAAATTTAGAAAGCCTTCAGGATAGAAGACTTAAAAGTAAAGTAGCAATTATACATAAACACTGAACCATAATCTTCAAATACAAAACAAAATTTAATAAAATACTTAGAAAGACACAAAGATAAAGACACATTCCTCATCCCATATGCTAGGACAAATTTGTACCAATGCTCCTTTTTCCCTAGTGCTATTAGAGCCAGCCAGGAAAAAACAGTGACTTAGCAGAATTTAGGTCATTGGTTAACATGCATGACTAAATGCATGAAGCGTAGGATATAATCATCTTTTTTTTTTTTTATGTAACGGCTGTATCATATAAGAAAAGATAAGATAAATTATGCACCACAAGGTTAAGATATATATATAGAACAATATAGAAATATAGAGTCTAAATGCGATGTAGATCACACCAAGAAATCTAGATTCTATGGCCCTATATAGATCTAGGTCTAGTCTATGATCTATTTAGGTTATGTTGCGGTTTTTGAAAAAATTTCCATTTAAAATAATCTGATCAGACATAATATTAGACTATAGATCTATAAAATTCCATATATATAGGTCTATTTCTTCTTCTTTGTTCTCATTTTTATATGTTGAAGCATTCAGATGACCCGACCAATACATGAGATGAACTGCGCACTGGTTTCCAAATAAGGGAGCTCGCCATGTAGCTTTCTATCTATTGGGGTGTTTTGGGGCCAGTGTCTTGTGCGGGCCTCTTTGTAAAGGGAGAACTATTGAAGGACATGGTCAGCATTCTATGGTGACACTCCACATTGGCAGATTTCATTGGTTCCAGTTTTGAGCTTCCAGTACATATGTTGTCTCATTCTGTTTATGAATTAATATAATATACTCAGATTGGTAGTTCATCTTTTATTATTCATTAGATATATTAAAACATGTAAATCTAAAATATGAAAGATTTATTAATAAATATTATTGTTATTATAATTTTTTTTTTATTATCATTATGTTAAAAACAAAGGAGTATTCATTCTCTGTCAATGCCAGGGTCGAGTTTCAATAAAGAGAAACAAAATTCATTGTAGTCTCCTTTATCAGGTTCCACTGAGGATTCTCTGGTGTTGATCCAACTACAGGATATATTTTAGAAGTTTTTTTTAAAGATGATTAAGCATAAAAGTTCAAATCCAATATTTTGCTAATTCATCTTAAATTATTATTATTATTATTATATAAAAAGATAGTTATGGATATAAGCAAAATCAAACAAATGAGTTTTTACTTTAGCCAATCAACACTCTGGCTGACAAAAAGGAGGACTTCTCTCTTGATATATCTTGTAGAACAACTGCTGACCGGGAAAAGTGGAGGATTTTAATGCGCAGGACAGATGATAATGATAAAATGCACATTAAATGGTTCCAGATTTTTTGAAAAATACCCAAATATGGAAGTAATGGAAACATGTATTTTAATAAAGTTTCCTTAAGAAAATAACTTGTGTGCCGATCCTTTATTCAGGAAAATTTTATCTTATGTTAGAAAATGGATGATGTTTTTATAAACCTAATCCAATAAAGTATAGGAAAGTTTTACACTCAATGCGTCAGCCTAAGTGGTTCGCAAAGTAAATTTCTTCTTTAGCAGCATCATGGATTTCTCCACATAGCACCATGCGCGAAAAAGATGTGTGTCGGCAATTGGCTCAAAAAATTTGGAGCTGTTCCATCGATATAGTCCCATGTTTTGTACAAATCTTCTTGTTATGCTTCTCATCTACATTTTAATAAGTTTGTGAAAAACTATGATGACATGTGAAAGTGTTACAGACCAAATAATCAACCAATGCATTAAAAACAAAAATACCACTCAGTTTACACAGATCCAAAAGAAGTAAATGAAAATTGCAATCCCTTTAGGTAATAATTCTACCACTATCCAAAAACAAAATTGCATTAGAATTGCGGAAAAAAAAAGTAGATATAATTTAATTTGAACCTACTGATGTTACAGAAGTCTCCATGAAAACCAGGGTAGCATAGATTGCAAGTGCCGTTAATGTGGTGACATTTATTTTCAGTACAACTTGATGAGCAGTTCTCTAAACAATTCTGTCCATATTTTGTTTCCTGGCATTCTGAGATCAATAATATTTTTTTTTTCAATAATATTTTAGTTATGAAATCGAATGATCTAACTACAAGATCTATTTTAAAAGTTTGTTTTTTTAATGATGATTAAACCTATAAGTAAAAATCCGATATTTCTCTAATTCATCTTAAATTAAAATAGGCCCTATAGTTCCATTTCTAATTGTAGGTTTTCATGCATGATGGAAAACCTATAATATAAATAGCAAACTTGATGTTCAATTACTAGATCTAGATCTAAAATTTAAATTATAGGTTAGGGTTGAAAAAAACAATTTTACTTCTTTTAACTACTTTACAAAACAACGCCTTGATCCAACTTTCTAAAAAATTTTCAGATTTTTTGTAGTGCTAAAAAATCTCCATGTCCAGTCTAGAGTAGTATAGATATAATTCTATGGTTGATAGGCAGTATGTTGTTTGTTTTTTAAAGCTACATTATTGTGCACATTTTAACACTGCATAATGACATTTTTTAAGGATTTTTGTTTTGTAACTTTTGTTCATTTGGCATTTTTTGAAGAGCTAAGTTGGCCAATGCCCCCCTCCCCTCTATCTCAGCATAAAAATAATATTTACCATCCTCACAATAGTCTCCATGATAACCTGAATAGCACAGATCACAAGTGCCATTGACGGGATGACAACTCTCATTCACACAGCTGGCGGAGCAATTCAGAGAACAGTTTTGTCCATAACTTGTTCTATTACAGACTATAGGGAGGAAAAGTAACAAGTTACATTATTGTAAAAATAAATAATGGCCTATAGGTACAAACTATATTTTACAGCCTCCATTTGATAGGTCACCACCAAAAAAATGTTTCTAGGATATTTAACATTATTTCAAAGATAGAATAAAGAAAAATAGCTTTGTGTTAAATTCAAGAACCCTCTATATATCTTATGTGAGAGTACATTTCAAGAATACAACAAATAAAACTGAAAATGCATAATGTACACAGGTTCTTCATGGGGTAATGAGAACGAGGTCATTAACCATTTGGTCATTTAACAAGTCAATGTCATTCATCAACCATGTAAATTGCTAGGATTCCGAGCCACATGCTGATCAAAGCTTCAGATATATTCTGGTTGTGAGTTGGTCATCACAAGGAACCAGTAGAGATTGCCCTAACGGGCTAAAGACAAAAAAAAACAACTACAAAATAATGAAACTTGCTACCATTTGGTCATTTAACAAGTCAATGTCATTCATCACCCATGTAAATTGCTAGGATTCCGAGCCACATGCTGATCAAAGCTTCAGATATTCTGGTTGTGAGTTGGTCGTCACAAGGAACCAGTAGAGACTGCCCTAACGGGCTAAAGACAAAAAAAAAACAACTACAAAATAATGAAACTTGCTACAAAGCAGTTATCTTCTTGACTGATTTTTTAATTTTTTTTTTTGGGGGGGGGGGGGGAATTTTTGAGGAATCATTGTTAAAATCGTTATTCATCCTACTCATTAAAATGTCAATTGTAATCTTGGTTCATTTTCCTAAATAAAGGATCATCACAAAAGTTAATTTCTTAAGACAAATTCCTCACCTACTTCTATTTGATCTATCAACAGCGTATAATTAATTTACGGATTAGGTTTATAATACGCTAGCACATTTGGATTTATAATTGGTAGGTTAAACAGTTAATGTAGGCTGATAATAAATACAATATGTAATCAATATGCCTCAAATTAAAATGATGTATGTACATGAAAAAAATATAAGATAAGATTGTTTACATTGATTGCAGACATCTCCTTGGTGACCAGGATAGCACGAATTGCAAGTTCCACTAATATGATTACATTTTTGATCTGTGCAGTTTTCTGAACATTGCCCAGTACAATTTTGTCCAAAGAATGTAGAGTTACAGGCTAGAACAAAAATATTGTTGCATACAACAAACTGTTAACAATTTTTAAAAAATAAACATACATAAAACAACATACATTTTAAGTATTTAAATTTATTTTTTATTTTTTTTTGTGTATATTGATAGCATCTTGACCCGGGCTCAAAACTCAGGGGGGGGGGGGCGCACACGCAGAGGGAGGTCAAAAGATTCAAAGACAAATACGATTTTTTGGGCATTTTCAATTTTGTTTTTAAAAATTTTGTAACCAAACAAATTATCAAACAGGCCTACCTAACATAATTAAATTAAATCGCATTCAACTTACTTTGATTACAGAAGTCTCCAATATAACCAGGAATACACAATATACACTTTCCGTTAACTGGATCACATTTCTGATCAGTACATTTCGAGGAGCAGTTTAACAAACAATTTTGTCCATATGTCTTTTCATTGCAAGCTATATAAATAAATAATTTAATTATCTAATATATAAAACAGAATGTATGGCATATGTATCTAGGCCTATGTATGTGTTTCCCACATAGAAATCAAAACCGTATAACCAATATTGATAAAATTTGGCATAAATGTTCCTTAGATCATGGTGGAGACTGTAGAGTATGTACCCTCACGACCGGAAGGGGGGCCTAAAAATAAAATAAAATACCTAAATTTACCTCTATTAAAGAGCAAAACATTTTTAACAGTATTTATATTTGATCGCATGAATATGTGAGCTAAACTGTAATCCTATTTTTATTCTCATGGCAAAAAAGTGGAGGGAACATTCGCAATATTTAACATTGGCCTAAATCCAATCCACTAATTTCAATCCACTAATTCAGCAATACTAAGCAATACTAACTAAGGCCTGCAGGCCATGAATAATATTTGGCTATTTTTATTTCGTGGCAAAAAAAAAATGAAGGGAACATTTGCGGTATTTAACATAGGCCTAAATCCAATCCACTAATTCAGTAGTACCCTAACTAAGGCCCGCAGGCCATGGATAATATTTGGCTAGTATTATATAAAGCAATAGTTTGAAAAGATGATTTGTAACGACCTTTGCTCGGAATCACAGATAATCTCTAACTGTTATAACCCAAAAAATTATCAAATACATAACATAATTACAGTAAGTGGATTTCTACTTACTTTGATTGCAGAAGTCTCCTATATAACCAGGAATACACAAGTAACACTTTCCATTGACTGGATCACATTTCTGATCAGTGCATTTTGTGGAACAGTTTAACGAACAATTTTGTCCATATGTCTTTTCATTGCAGGCTATATAAATAAATAATCTTATTATATTATAAAAAGCAATAGTCAAATTAATTTTTAAATACATTATTTTTTTAATGCGAGAGTAAACCTGTATTTGTAATGCGTTTTATTTATTGAAATATTTTAAATCGTTACAAACTCAAGTTCAGTCTGTGTATATTGTTAATAAACGTTTTGTATTTTGTTCACTAGAGAAGTTTGTTCATGTAATTGAAAGTGTATTTTAAAAAAAAAAGATATACTATATTACAAAGTGGTATGGTTGTATCAACTGTTTAGAGCTATGAACAAATGACTGAACAACAACATATGGTGTCAGAAAATAAGTGATATACCGATATATAACAAAAACACAAACTAAAACTCTAAGTCCATATTACAAGGTCTTCAGGGCTCGCAAAAACTTTCACCAGGAAAAAGGAGAAGAAACAGACAGAGAAAGCGATGGGAAGACAAAATAAGTGAATGGATGGGCACGTCAGTGAAAGAGGTTCTATCCAAGGGAAAAGACAGGAATGTAGAAAAATGTCTACAAATCTTGCATGGTGCCCCAACGATCCAACAGACTAAGGAATAGGTAAAGATGGTGAAGGCGAAGTTGTAAAATGAATGTATTTTATGTTTGCTTGGTTAATTTTAAAAAATTAAAGATTTCGCTTTACAAAACAAAAATTAGCCGTTTTATCACAAGTTTGAAAGATCTATAATATCATAATAAATAATTTTCTAGTTTCTGCATTCTAAACGGAATGCACGGACGGACAGACAGACCAGACAAAAATAATTCCACTTTTGTAGGCCTTTAAAAAGTAAAATGCTACTTACTTTGAGCACAGAAGTCTCCTTTATAACCAGGAATACACACTTTACACTTTCCATTGACTGGATCACATTTCTGATCAAGACATTTTGTTGAACAGTTTAGCGAACAATTTTGTCCATAGGTTGTTTCTTTACAATCTAGCAATATAATATTATAATATCATGCCATGCCATATATCATATCATATCATGTCATAACATATCAAATCATATCATATAGCATATAGGATATAGCATATAGCATATAGCATAGCATAGCATAGCATATATCATATCATATATCATATCATATATCATATCATTATGGTTTAAGAACATCTTGTCTGGTGATCCAAAATTTACTACTTTCAGTTTTGACGACATAACAGATTCTTATCTTACTAGTCTACTGGCGGCGTAGCATACACCGCTATTTTGCAGGGCAGGCCTTAGGGAACTGCAGTGGGCTACGTATTTATGCGACCGCAGTGGGCCCCTCACTTTCATAGCTAATTCTATGTGTGAAAATTATTAAATTAAACCATTGTATAATTCCTGATATTGCAAAATATAAGAAAAATTCCTGGAAATATCTGGAAATTATTAAAATCTTTAGAAAACACATACAAATCTCCTGAAATATATTGACAAAAATTGTCATTTTGGGGTGTCATTCAATATCGAAAATGCCAATCCTACGCACTAAAAATAAATGGCATAATCCCGCTCCTCAAACTAATGAAGAATTTCTTAAGTTCAACAATTCTCGTAGATAGATTGAAACATTTGGTGATTCTTGCTATTGGGCGTGATCTATGTAAGAAATATTATTTTTTTATGATATACTGTATGACTTCGCTACACGCAAGGCTCGTAAAGTAATTCTGTACGTAGTAAATGATGAGTAAAATGCAAAGATGAATGTATTTTCTAATATAAAAATTAATTTTCACTTATAATCCGTATCCCTACCCAAACTGGGCCCCGCGAATTCCGTTTCACATAGTGCCCCACAATGGTTACGTCCATCCCTGCTATTTAGTGACGGGTTATTATACATAGTCGATTACTTATTCTTTTTCCATGACTTCTTGGTCACAATGGTTAAGTCCGTCCCTGCTATTTAGTGTTTGTAAAATGTTTGCTTGTAAAATGTTTTACATGTTTTGGATGTTCCTTCAGAGTTGAAGATAGTTAACTTCCTGGTCCAAACCTCCTGCAGGACGAAGGGGGATGGGAGCGGGCAGGGTTTGATAAATCCATACGACAGTCCAGCGCTCAAACCGCACGACCAGGCAGCCATCATTTGTGACCGGTGAATACTTGTTCTCCCCCCCCCTCTTGTTTTTTCGTGGGGTGACTATCCCCAGAAAGAAGAGAATGATCTTTCATTTCCTTCTTCTTACTTCCTCTCGTCCAAACTCTTGAGCGACAAAGAGAATTATATATATAGATGTTATAAATTACAGACGTTACTCCATATGAGAAGACATTTGTGTCCTACGCGCGTATCCCTCTGTCAATCTAATCATTCATTTTAATAGTGATTTAAAGTCTGCCAAGTCACTGGTTTTCCTGGCTGGCTCAGGCAACCCATTTCATGCTCTAATAGCACTGGGGAAGAAAGAGCATTTGCACAAATAATAAGAAATATGCCTTATGGTCTTTCTAAGTATTTTACTAAGCTTTGTTTTAGTATTTCTAAATTATAGTTTAATGTATTATAACTACTTTACGTTTTAGTTTTCTGTCCTGAAGGATCTCTAAATTAAGTGAATTTACTCATTGTCATGCTAACAAAATGTGAATATTCATTTGTTATACGACTCATTCTTCTGAACTCATTTTTTAAAAAGTTTATTATATATGTAATTTGCACATACATTTATGAACTAAACATACAATGTTTTTAATGATATCAACAAGTATCGTGATTTTTCTCCGTACACACTTATTCCAAAGTTATAATAATGGTCTCATGTTTAATCCAAGTCACTGGCGAGACGAGGTATGATTTTAGCGACTGATCCTCCTAGGGGCCACATATGAGTTCGTTTAATATTGAGGAAAAAATAATGGTGAAAAATTTAACTGCATGAAATAGTAGAATATCACTTATAGTTCTACTTACATTGACTACAGAAGTCTCCAGTAAAACCTGGAATGCATTGAAAACACTTCCCATCAACTGAATTACATCTCTTATTAGTGCAGGTCGTGGAACAGGTTTGGTAACAGTTTTGTCCATATGTTGTTTCATTGCAAACTGCCAAAACATATATAATGCTATTGTGATCACATCAAGTAATCTATATAACATTTGTTGGAAAAAGGGGGTGGGGATATTTTGTACAAATGCAATATAGTGAATAAAAAATTTTCATGCAACAATAATTTGAATAACTCGTCCAAATATCACATTACTAACTAGGTCTTAGAGATATAAAAGTAAAATTAGATTATATCTGTGATTCAGTGATAATTTAAAAAGTCAAACCTTTATCGCAAAAGTTTCCATAATATCCAGCTCTACACAATAAACATACTCCAGACACAGAATCACATGTTGTATTGAAACAAATAGTTGGACATGTTTGAGTACAGTTGATTCCAAATCGACCAGCTGCACAAACTGTATGAAAGAATAATAATTCTTGGGATAGTTGTACATAATATTATTGAGAAAAAAAGAATTTTTAGATCCTAGTCAAAATCTTTTGCATGGGATGGCAGAAATTGGGGTTTGACCTTGGGACTAGATGTGTAACGAGCAAAATTTACGAACAGGGAAAGTATAAATAAAATGTATTTTAAAAAATGATAATAATAATAATAATATCGACAAGGCTGCTTCCTTAATATGGCTCAAAGCAGGTCATCTCTACCCTGAAACAGAAGGCTTTGTTACAGGACAGAGTAATTATAGGACAAAAATTACGAGAATGACTTTTCGTTCGCGACAATGTCTCAGATCCACATAGGAGGGTTGAGACAACCACAGCGTGGTGGACTTTAATTTTAATAATAATAATAATAATCCTTTTTATCCGTACGGAAATTTTTTCTTACTATTTTCAAACAAAAATGTACATTCACACCAGACTCACTCACAATTTACATGTGAAAAGTTTTTAACAGATAGTTTCTTTTTAATGTTTTGATTGCCAGGGGAATAATATAGGAACATAGGAGGGTTGAGACAACCACAGCGTGGTGGACTTTAATTTTAATAATAATAATAATAATCCTTTTTATCCGTACGGAAATTTTTTCTTACTATTTTCAAACAAAAATGTACATTCACACCAGACTCACTCACAATTTACATGTGAAAAGTTTTTAACAGATAGTTTCTTTTTAATGTTTTGATTGCCAGGGGAATAAAAGAGTGATTGTGTTTGTTTGTCTCTGCTATCGCTGTCTTGCATATCTTTTGTGATGGTAAAATCACAACATCCTGACCCAAAGGGTCATTTTATTTCTAGAATCTTTTTAGCTTTTTTATGAATATTTGTTATATAAATATAAAATACAAATCCTTAATCTTTGGAAACGAAGGCATTGTCATTATTATTATTAATACAAAATCAAAGGCAAGTGTCGGTACGTAGGTTATATTATTTAAATTAAGGACCAATTCTTGTAAGCTGCACAATTTTTGAAAGCAAATTCTATGTTCCATTGCCTTTTAGCTAATGGAGTTTTTCCTGTCACTGTGCTGATGTAACGTTTTTTGGAGGTTTGTCTGTGTACCCCTGTATAGGGTGAGTATCTGAGGCATTACTGCATTTCGCAGTGGTTTCGCTGCCATAGCGTATTAGATTAGTCTTTTTTGAAGTAACGACTGTATTATATAAGATAAGGTCTTTTCAATTTGTCTTTTTTACTTCTCTACAGGGAGCTAGTGATTGGATTTAAGGTTCAATCTGCACCAGAGCCAGCAGTGGAGCCAGTGTTGTACGGTTGTTGTTTTGGTACTATATGACAGCAAGGTGCAGAATGATTATTTGATTAACATAATAGCTGTCTTACAATATTAGTTATATTCAATGATATATTACTTTATCAGTTTGTCCATAGTAAAATTACTTTCCTTTCATTGCAAGTTATAGTGGTAACGTATAGTTAATTATTCAGCATGTTGAACGTCGGGGGCCTGGAAAACGAGCTAAGGCTTAAAACACAGCCCCGACAGAATGTAGTACAATACCTAGCTCATTTCTACAATAATTTTGCTTCTACAAAATACTCTACTGTTTTACGTATTATATAGAACTGGAATACTCCGTAGTGTTTCTAAATGCTTTAATTTGATATTTTAAAAATTTAATCGTCAAATGGTATTGCATCTAGTATTATCTGTATACATGGGCGTAGCCAAGGGGGGGGGGGGGGGGTTGGGGTTCAAACCCCCCCCCCCCCCCGAAATGAAATCCCCCCCCCTTCCAAAGGGGGATCGGAATTTAGTCAATGATTTTTTGCTTTGATTTTGTTTATTTTAGGTGAGATTTTAATACTAAACCATCAATTGCACCAGCACAACCAATGGGGTTTTGAGTTTAAAACCCCCTACCAGGGGGGTTCGAGTTTAAAAACCCCTACCAGGGGTTGTGAGTTTAAAACCCCCTACTAGGGGTTTTGAGTTTTAAACCCCCTACTTGGGGTTTTTGCAGTTAACCCCCCCCCCTCTTCTATAAAACAAAACAAAAAACAAAAATGCAAACGAAAATCCCCTAATTCCAAGAGCACAGTTAAGGGAGATTTTGATTTTAAAACACCCTCCAAAATTTACGATAAACCCCCTCTTCAATATAAAAAAAAGTTAATTACGCACTCAAAATGTTATGAGCGTAGCTAAATGGGTTTTGACTTAGTTTTTAGTTTAAACCCCACTTCAGCGGGGTTTGAAGGTAAAAAATACCTCTTTAATAATAAAAACAAAGCAAATTATACACTCAAAATGTTTTGAGTGTAGTCAAAGAGGTTTTGAGTTTAAACTCCCCTCCAGTGGAGTTTGAAGCTAAAAAGTACCTCTTCAATATAAATAAAAGCAAATTACTCACACTAAAATCTATGAATGCAGACAAAGAGGTTTTGAGTTTAAACCCCCCGCCAGGGGGGTTTGAGGCTAAAAAATACATCTTCAGTGTAAGAAAAAAAGCAAATTACGCACTCAAAATGCTATGAGCGTTGCCAAAAGGGGTTTTGAGTTTAAACCCCCATTCAGAGTGGTTTAATGCTAAAAATACCTTTTCAATATAAAAAAAAAGCAAATTACACACTAAAATTATTTGAGCGTAGCCAATCCAATCGGGAGTTTTGAGTTTAAACCCCTCTTCTACAGATGGCGTTTGTTTAAAGTTTGAAACCCCTCCAGATGGTTTTGAGTTTAAGATCCCCCTACAGAGCATTTTGAGGTGGAAAACCCCCAACAGATGATTTTGACGATAAAACTTCTCTTTTCGATATAAAATCTAAAGCAAACTACAGTCACTTAATTCCAAGAGCGTATTCAAGAGTGGTTACACATTTCTACCAGTGGCGGGGCTCCATAAATAAACTGCAGTGAATAGTCATCTGCCGAAATTGAAAAACACTAAATGTGTCTCAACAAAGATGGCTAAGACAGATTTTAGGAGTCCTCCCCCTAAACACCCCCCCCCCGAAAAAAATCCTGGCTACGCCCATGTCTGTATATATATATAATTCTCTACGTCGCCCAATTATCTTAGTCTTCTTTAAAAGATCTTTAAAAGTCGATTTTTTAGACGCCTCACAGTAAAAAAAGTAAGAAAGATCAGAATTAGAAGTTTTTAAGATTTCAGATATTTCAGATTTAAGACTTCACTTAATGTAATAATTTATTTTAAAATATAGTTAATAATATTATTATTAAATAAATAGTGCTACAACCGTTTTTTTTTTTTTTGTTTTGTTTTGTTTTAGAGAAAAACAATTTTGCGCTCCTTTGTTAGCACGCTAGCAGGGGGGGGGGGGGGGGGGAAGCCACAAAGTTAGAGAAGCGCTGGCTTCAGAATTTAAACAAAAACACAAAACAAAATTGTTGATGTATGTGTATCAAAAAGCTTTTAATTATCTAATTATTTAATTGAACTCGTTATAATAGTTTTACTCTTCTACTGTTCACGGAATTTTGATCAGCCCCCCCCCTCTTTTTTTTTCCTTATTCCCTCACAACGCCTATGCTTGGAGCCATAGTAACGACAGTCCAAAGAGAGAAATTTTTTGTCACATGTTGAGACTGGATTGGAATTTTAACACCGCCCCCCTTCCCTTTAGCAGCTTGGTTTAACATTAAAATCTCATCTAAAATAAAATCAAAGCAAAAGTATGTCACAAAATTCCATGTTGTTAGCCTAGTAAATTTTGTAAAATGTGTTTTTGGACGTAGGCGACCTGTAGTACAAGCTGGTGGGTTGCTGAAACCAGCACAAGTGTTGCAAGAGCCGCTATCTACATGACAACTGTTTGGACATGTTGCTTGGCAGTTAGTACATTGAAGATTTGAATTTGTATAGGTACCAGCAGGGCATTCTGGGGAAAAACAGAGAAAAGATTTACAAAACGTACTAAATAAAAAAAAAAAAATGTACAAACAGAGATCGTATTGAAACACATATTCAGTGGCGGTAACTGACGTGGTCACACAGGAATACTTTCAGCATAAATATCAGAAGCTAGGAACAAACAAAAAACTAGTTCATGCTTCCCTCTAAACAAAATAAAAGAGTGAGGGACTTGTCCAAGCCAGACGTTTCTCAACTTTTGTTAAAACTAAGGCGTCATTGGATACCACGCTTAGGCCAGCCACCATAAATATTTGGGCCTGAGACCATTGGGTACGTTGTGAGGCTCTCTACACTGTTCTCACATGCTCAAGACGTTCATATGTAAACACTATAACTAGACGCTTTTGGTTAGCTGTTTCGGGCCAGCCAAACTGCTCGTATTAACAGATGAAGTGTTAAATATCGATATTTACGGCCTCTAAAAAAAAATGAGAACGATGTTAGTAAAAGATCATAAGCCTAGTAATTAAATTTCTCAGAATTTTTCTTTGCAAAAACAAAATTTAATCAAATACTCTGAAAGACACAAAGATAAAGGCACATTCCTCGTCCCATATGCTAGGACAAATTTGTACAAAAGCTGCTTCTTCCCTAGTGCTATTAGAGCATGGAATAAGTTGCCTGAGATAGCCAGGAAAACCAGTGACTTGGCAGAATTTAAGTCATTGGTTAATATCCATGACTAAATGCATGACGCGTAGGACGTAATCATCTTCTTTTTTGAAGTAACGTCTGTATTATATAAGATAAGATAAGATAATTGAAGACATTAAATAACGCTTATATCCCGGTCCGACGGGAAGCAAATGTTCATGTTTTCTACACTTGCTTTGGTACGCCTAGTTCGGCCTAGGCGGGATGGGTTCTGTGGAGGTAGCACAGTCAAAGGAAAACGGAGAAAACCAGACGAGATTACAAAACTAACGGCGAAAGGAAGTCATGCGTTAACCCGACCTGGCGGACCAATCTAAATATATAATCTCTAAACAATCAATAATTAAGTGCCTCTCAAAACAGTAAACGGAAAGGTGTTGTTAGTAAAAGAATTACCGCTCTTGGCTGTTTCTTTGCTGCCTTATCAAATCAGTGAAAATGAGTGAAGTGTCGGAGGCCCTAGACGGTATCAGAAGAGCGAAAAAAAGGCCATTTATTGAAGTTTTCACACAGCGAGAGCGAGACTTTGAAATTCGGAAGATCAAATATTGCGCCTGGACCCCAATGAAATAAATTGAAATGCTACAAAACCTTGCAGCGATACTGCAGGGGCGGACTGGGTATCAAAATCGGCCCGGGCATCACCATATAAACCGGCCCACAAATGGCATGTCATATATTTTCGGTGTGGAGGGAGGATTTTAACCCCCCACCTCCGCAATTTATATATATGTATATATATATATTAGTGTGTGTATATGTAATTAATCTTCATTACATTCTTATCTTTCATTCTTTTAAACTTTTTTCTAAACTTTAAAAAAATGCATATTTTGAGGTATCTACAGTGCAATTAGCCTGCTACTCTTCCGCTACAAAAAATCAAAAACTGAACCTTCTATTCACTGGAGTCCAGTGACTGGTAGAAAATGGTAAAATCCTTTAGTTTTGTATTGGAAGTGGGGGGGGGGGGGGAGGGAAACCACAAAACCCCTTTGGCTACGCTCATGACATTTCGTGACTGTAGTTTGCATAAGTTGGCTGTACTGAGGAAGTAAGTAAAGTTTCCCTTTCAGACAATGAGATCTGAGGCCAGTGATGGTTTGAACTCCTCCCCTCTCGTCTACGCCCATGTGTTTTATCATAGGTGTAAGCAGACCTGCCTACCAAAAAAAGTCCAAATGCGTAACGCTGATGGTCAAAATGCGTATTTTGGCACCAGAATGCGTAACACTTACGCGATAAACAATAATATTATTATATTATTATTATTATATAAAATATATAATATTAGCTCTAGATGTCATGATATGATTAGATCTACAATCTAAATATAGATCAATACGACAATAGAGATGATATCTAGACTAGATTTGGATCTGTCTATAGGCCCCTATATAATGAATATAATCTACTCTAGATCTGGGCTCAAGAGTGTTACCGATGCCGTGGATCCGCTACAAACGTAGGTCTACTCCAAACTTTCGTATGCTTACCTTCATCCTTGATCTATTCTATACTAAGACTAAGAATCTAGTCTAGATCTAGAGTCAAATCTAGACTAGATGGTAGTAGATGTTGTCGATCTAGATCTAGTCAATCTAAATCATACTACAACTAAATTGGATCTAGAGTCTAGATTGTAGAATAATGTAGAGAATCATGACATAACGTAATGACTAGCTAGACTCTAGCTAGATCTATTCCTGTATAACAAGTTTTCTAGATCTAGAATCCAGATCTAGACTAGATATCTAAAATGTCACTGAATGTGTTTTGAATCGATAGCACTTCGATATTTTTTTCTATACAAATGAATACGGGAATCAGGGATTCAACATAATTAATTTCTACTAATGAACTTACAAAAAAAAAAAAAAAAGTCACATTGGTGTATCAGCCGTGACCTCCGTGACCCCAGGCCGTAAGGCTGGTTTGTGACGTAGTAGGTCAGCGACCATTGTTTCTGATCGTAACCAGAGCCTGGCTGTGTGTAAGCGCTTAGGCGAAGTGTTGTAAACTGTAACACAGCCAACGTGTAGTTGTCCTGATGACCATACACAGACGTATTATTAAACTAGACTAATCACTGGATCTAGACTTTATGTATTTACTTAATATACACACTAAGTGATTGTGTTAGCATTAGGGCTTAGGCGAAGTGTTGTAAAATGTAACACAACCAACATGTAGTTGTTGTCCTCATAACTATAAACAGACGTATTATTAAACTAGACAAATTACTAGGTCTAGACTTAGATGCTCATAACTATAAACAGACGTATTATTAAACTAGACAAATTACTAGATCTAGACTTAGATTCTCATTACTATAAACAGGCGTACTATTAAACTAGACAAATTACTATGTCTAGACTTAGATTCTCATAACTATAAACAGACATATTATTAAACTAGACAAATTACTAGGTCTAGAATTAGATCCTCATAACTATAAACAGACGTATTAAAGTAGATTAAGTACTAAAGATCCTCATAACTATAAACTGACGTATTATTAAAGTAGACTAATTACTAGGTCTAGAGTTTATGTATTTACTTAATATACACACTAAGTGATTGAAGACTGCTTTGTGTGTGTTGTAAACTGTAGTGTGTTGTAAACTGAACTGTAGCACACCTGGCTGAATGTTTGCATTAGTGCTTAGGCTAAGTGATATAGTCTGTAACTCATTAACGTGTAGTCATGTATGTTATGACTTTTCTATAAACAGTATTACATCTACATATGTTATTAGAATATAAAATTGATCAGTTGCTTTACAACTTAATGTACACACTAATGATAGCAAGCATCACAACAGAAATAACACAACATGAAAACAAATGTGTGGTGTTATATAGCAATTTTATTTGCAGACAAAGGATACCACTTTAATGAGTTAAGTTTTTATTGCAATTGCTTAATGAACATATGGAAAAAAAAATTTCAATAATTTACAATACACATTTTAAAAATACAATGATTACATATAATGTTAATGTGATTTAAATATATGGATGGCTGCCTGTTCAAGCGGTTTGCTCATATAATGTTAATGTTATTTAAATTATATATTATATATCTATGGATGGCTGCCTGGTGGAGCGGCTTGCGCTCCGGACTGTCGCTTAGATTTATTGATGGTCCCAAGTTCAAACCCTGGCCGCTCCCATCCCCAGTCATGCTGTCATTAAATTTCTTTAGAACCACATGAACACAATAACCAGCAACATATCTTATCTTATAGATTACACAAGTTACTTCAAAAAACAAGATAATTACCCATAATATATAACATCTAACAGTTAGACTTACAGAGAACCTTTATGATGTTTTGATGAATCATTAAAATTAGGAAAGATAAAAGAAATATTTTCATCTTTTTGATTTATCCCACTGTATCTTAAACCTTTAAATATATGTAGTGTACATGGTCAATAACTTATATAAGCAGGAATCTGCAGGATGTGGGTAGACAATACTTAATTTAGATAGTCCATAAAAAGTGACATGGTCTTCTTATTTAGTCCTGTTTGGTTTAAGTCAATTTAATATATTTATTTCATTGTCATTTTTTGTATTTGTGTACTTAGTGTTTTCTTTAATAGCATTTAAAAACTGTTAGTATTGTTGGTAAAATTTTTTGTAGAATATTGTTCTATGAGTTCTAACAAATTAGTAATTTCATAAATGTAGGATACAGTTTTAAGAAGTAGCTTATCACCTTTACCAAATACTTCTGTTTGTTTAAAAAAAAAACATCAAAGAGATGTACCAAGAACAATAGAATATATATATATACTACCTTAACTGGACCAGAACAATGTACAATGTACATAAATCATACACTCCTCTTGATAAAGAACATCCAAAACGAAGACACATTTATATTTCTTACACTATCTTGAAATTCACTGAAATCACTGATATGTTTTTTTTACTATTATATCCTTATATGTTTGACATGTTTCGGATGTTCCTTCAGAGTTGACAACAGGGGATGGGAGCGGGCAGGGTTTGAACCAGAGACATTGATAAATCCAAATGACAGTCCAGCGCGCAAACCACAAGACCAGGCAGCCATCCTGCAACTTCCTGAGACTTAACACTTTTTTTAATGCACTCTCTACTCTATCATGTGTAGTAGCTCGTCCACAATACTTCATCGTCTTCAAAATGTTAACGGCAGATCTGAAAGTTAAATAAAGTTTACTATTAATATTTTTTAGATGAAATGCAAACTGTAAATAAATACTGTATATAATATAATAATATCAAACATTTACTAGAATATCTATTGATAGAATCGTTATTAAATTAATAGATGTACATAGTTCTAGCCTAAAGTAGTATTACTTCCTAGCAATAGCCTCTTTTTATAGTCTTGTTGATCATCAAAAGCATAAAAAATTTAAATTATTTATAATACTAATATTATATGCTAGATGCTAGTAATAGTTATTACTTACTTTAGAGTATTCCTTTATAGTATGTAATCTTTCAATACTGTCCATGATACTTCGTCTTGAAAATGTTAATGGCAGATCTGAAAGTTTACAATTAATTTTTTAGAAATGAAATGTAAACTGTATAAAATATAAAATAAAATGTATATATTAGGCCTATATATAACATCTAACATTTACTAGAATAATTTGGTATATATACCGAGGTATAAAATATGACAGATCTAATAGTAACTGTCTAACAGTCTAATAGAATGAGTCTATGTAACTATAGAATACTAGTAATAGACTACAATAGATTATAGATCTGTACTTCTACTGGTTATATATATATAGGCCTATATAATATATATATCTATATAAAATATATATATGTATCTCTATCTATTATAAATCTATAAGTTACTACCTGTCTATTTGTACTTCTATATAATATACGGACTATACTATGCTATTGGTATATAAACTAGATCTAGACTCTATAATTATTGACAGAATCGTTATTAAATGAATAGATTTACAATTAGATCTACATCGTCCTAGCCTAGATCAAGTATTCAAAATTCAATGCCTAGGCTAGGCCTAGATTTCTAGATCTACCCACTTTGACTTTATATAATCATAATATAATGATTATCATGTTAATCATCAAAAGCATAAAAGTCAATTAATTATGTATAATGTTAATATGCTGGATCTAGAAATATTTACTTACTTTAGAGTACTCCTTTAATGGTACGTAGATCTAATCCTTATACTAAGCCAAAGGTATTACCGCTGGCCATTTTTTCTTTCTAAGCCACCATTCATCATCTTTTGGTAATCGGAAAGCATATCTGCTAGTTACTAGTAGTGCTAGATCTAGATCCTTTACAAAACGAGACATTTGTTCACCATTGTAGATCTAGAGTTTTAATCCATGATGAATATTTTGAAAAGTCTAAATCATATTTAGATGAAGATTCTATTTGTTTCAAAAGAAATCTTTCTGTCTATGTAAACTACACAGCAACACAGTGGACTGAGTGGTTACGTACACACGCATCAATCAGTGACGCATAACCTTGGCCTCTGACCAGTGATGACGTAGGCCGCGACCTGGTCAGAGCTAAGGCTTTCTATGTCGAAGGCGCCGTATCAGCTAACTGACGGTACCAACCTGGTACCAACCCGCCACTCCCTCACTCTCGCGTGCTTCATTTTATAGACTAAATCTAATTGCTTTTAAGAACCAATCAACGTATAGATCTGGACACAATGTGTTCCCCATCCCCCACCAGGACGGCTTAGCGTGACCTCCGTGACCGCTCGTAAGCTAGTCAAGAGAGGGGAAAAAAAAAAGGATACGAAATGCGTAACGCGGCGGGTTAAATGCGTATTTGCGTACTGACGGTCATTTTTGGGAGATTTTGCGTAACGAATACGCATTTTGCGTAACGGTAGGCAGGTCTGGACCGTGTAAGCCTAATTCTATTAAAAATATATATAGTTTGATAACGCATCGAAAACTGGATGTATGCTTTCGTAGGCTCATATAATGTATTCTATTTATGCATGTAGGCCTATGTAGTCTGAAAACTATAAACACTACAATAGCAGCCTTAATGAGTTTCAAACTTTTTGAAATTACTAATAGATTACAGACGTTTCTTCAAAAGATAAAATAATTAGATCCTACGCTTTTCACATGTCAATCTAGTCATGCATGTTGATCTGTGACTTAAAATATGCTAAATCATTGGTTTTCCTGGCTGACTCAGGCAACCCATTCCTTTAAAGTGGTATCACCACAAATACAAAACTAGGGGTCTATCGAGCCGTCATCCTCCCTACATTGCTCTGTGCCTCAGAAACATGAATAGTGTACAGTTAACATGCAAAGAAACTGAATCACTTCCACATGACATGTTTGTGAAAAATACTGAATGTCAAATGGGGCCCATATAGCCAGTCCGCCCCTGAGCGATAGGCAAAAGGAGATACACTTACCTAGACAACCGGGAATTTTCCCAAGACTTGGTTGGAGGCAAGGATTTCCCCTATTATCAAGAAGGGATAAGACCAAGAAAATGCAAAAAAATCTCACGTCCAATGACGAGAATACGTCGGAACGCATGATCGATAGAAGGCTCAAATGGTACCTTGAGAAAAGAAATTAATTTATCCAGAACATTGCGAGTTGATCGGGTGACATTTATGGAAAAAAAAAAAAAACGGCTAGCAATGGAACAAACGATTCGTAAGGCGACGCTAGCGGTTTTTTTAGATCCTAATCAGGTTTGTTCACGTTCCTTTGTGTATTCGTTTTTTTTTTCTCTCCAATCACTAAGTTGCTCGTGGCACACATGTTTGTAAATAACTCTCCATTTTTTCTTCACCTCACCTAGTCTTCTGCTTTCATGTGATCTCGTCATAACCTTTGTTGTCATTGTCAATCTTAGTGTTGAAGTCGCCCATTATGAGGAGGATGTTCTTTTTAGGTCCATCATGTCTGATGGTAGTCAGCCTGTTGTAAAAATGCTCTTTCTTCTCCTCTTCACTGTCTTTTGTTGGGGTGTAGCATTGAACCCGCATTGGTAAAGCTCGAGCAGCCTTCCATCACCAGAAGAACACCTGAGGATCTAGGGAAATAAGCACCACCACCAAGATCAGGCTCTTTAACACCATTGATAAGCCAATACTACTTTATGGAGCAGAGACCTGGAGAACCATTATCTCCACCATGAAAAAAATCCAAGCATTCATCAATACCTGTCTGAGGAAGATTCTTATGATCCGCTGGCCAGACATGACCGTGTCGAAAGCTTTAGTGAAGTCCACAAAAGACGAGTATAGGTTTAGATAATTATAAATAAAAAAATAAATATAACTTTTATTACAATTTAGACACATTTTAACTTAAGATGGAGGCGATGTGGCTGAGCAGTAAAGCGCTTGGCTACCGAACCGGGGTCCGGAGTTCGAATTCTGGTGAAGATTGGGATTTTTAATTTCAGGATCTTAAGGCGCCTCTGAGTCCACCCAGCTCTAATGGGGAAAAACAAAGGCGGTTGGTCTTAGTTCTGGCCACATGACTCCCTCGTAAACACCTTCTTTCACCCCTTGTTAGACGCTTAGGTGTGGGCCACCACCTGACATCCGCCACAATCTGTCTGAGTTTATTGTTGGTCTCAGCTTCCCACCGATCCTGCCACTCTCGACAGGTGGCAGAGGCAATACTCAGTCTCATGTCCGAGCAGGGAATTTGGGTTCCTGACACTGCTTGATTTAGGGCTCTCTTTGCTTGTCTGTCTGCCGTTTCGTTTCCCTCTATGCCCACATGGGAGGGGATCAAGATGAAAGTGACATTGCTATGGTCGGCTGTTATTAGGTCCAAAAGCTTTGGGCTCTTATTTACCAATGGAATGTCAGTCTTCATCCGCCCCAAAGTTTGAAATGCAGATTTGGAGTCGGAGCATATGATACAGTTTTTCCTTTCTGATGCTTTGACGGCCATAAGTGCAAGCGTGTAATTCGGACGTAAAGATGGAGCAGCCATCGGGGAGTCTACGAGAGATTGTTTTGTTCCGAAAGGAGCAGGCATACGCGACCTTTCCATCCATTTTGGATCCGTCTGTGTAGATGGTGCCACAATCTTCGTAGCTCTCCTGCAATTCCCTATAGTGGACTCGTAGTATGCTTGGGTCTGTATTTTCTTTTTTGAATTTAAAGAGGTGTAAGTTAAATTTGAGTTTACTCATCAACCAATGGGTGTGGTTAAATTTTGGATGGATTCTCTCATTCGAAGGCCCAACAACTGTATGACGTTAGGTCTTCGATTTATAACGCTGCATCTGTATTGTTAAATATGGATGTCGAAAGCAGGGTTCGTGGGGTTGGATTTTAGCATTACTATATACTGCATTGCATGGGCGTAGCCAGGGGGGGGGTTTGGGGTTCAACCCCCCCCCCCGAAATGAAATCCCCCCCCCCTTGGGGGGGATTGGAATTTAGTGAATGATTTTTTGCTTTGATTTTGTTTATTTTAGGTGAGATTTTAATACTAAACCATCAATTGCCCTAGCACAACCAATGGGGTTTTGAGTTTAGAACCCCTTACCAGGGGGTTTTGAGTTTAAAAACCCCTACCAGGGGGGTTCGAGTTTAAAAACCCCTACCAGGGGTTTTGAGTTTAAAACCCCCTACTAGGGGTTTTGAGTTTTAAACCCCTACTTGGGGTTTTTGCAGTTAACCCCCCCCCCCTCACTTCAGCGGGGTTTGAAGGTCAAAAATTCCTCTTTAATAATAAAACCAAAAAAAAATTATACACTCAAAATGTTTTGAGTGTAGTCAAAGGGGTTTTGAGTTTAAACTCCCCTCCAGTGGAGTTTGAAGCTAAAAAGTACCTCTTCAATATAAATAAAAGCAAATTACTCACACTAAAATCTATGAATACACCCAAAGGGGTTTTGAGTTTAAACCCCCCGCCAGGGGGGTTTGAGGCTAAAAAATACATCTTCAGTTTAAGAAAAAAAGCAAATTACGCACTCAAAATGCTATGAGCGTTGCCAAAAGGGGTTTTGAGTTTAAACCTCCATTCAGAGGGGTTTAATGCTAAAAATACCTCTTCAATATAAAAAAAAAAGCAAATTACACACTAAAATTATTTTAGCGTAGCCAATCCAATCGGGAGTTTTGAGTTTAAACCCCTCTTCTACAGATAATGATAATGAATTTCATCTTCTCCTGGCGTTGTGTCGTGGGATTAGTCCAGCGAGTCCTTCAGTTCTTCAAGCGAGAATAGTCTTCATTGTTCTCTATGGGATGTCTTTCTTTCCTGATTTTAACTTTTTGGATTTCTGGCTAGTAGTGCAAAGTGGATGATTTATCTACTATTGAGGATGCAATGCAGTCAGTTATATCTCTGTGGGACGTAACTGTTCGTCCTTGGTTTTTCAAATGTCCTATTGCATTTGATTCTTTCCCTTTGATCCGCCTTACTGCCTTCCAAACCGCTCTAGCAGAAGTTTTGGCATCCAGACTGCCAATAAATTTCTCCAGGAATTCCTTTTGGCTGACCGTATGGCTTATCTAGCCTTCGCACTAGCTATCCTGAAAAGCTTTAGACTTTCCCGGGTAGGATTCTTTATAAGTGCAGCCAGTCGTTTTTTCCTATCGCTTATAGCACTTTTGCAAGTTGAATCAAACCTATTAAACCATGGTTTGCTTGGCCGTTTTGGATTTGCAAAGGAATCAGCTGGACTTTGTTCATTAAGATATTTTCTGTGATTTCCTCCGAACATCTTTTTTGGAATTGTTCCCAATCGGCCTTATTCAGCTTCCACCTCTGAGGTCGTCCCATTGAGGGGAGATTGTTAGTAATGATGATTGGGAAGTGATCACTACCCCGTGTTTAAAGTCGTCCAGAAGTCCGGGGACGCAGACGGTGAGCTCGATGCACGTGAGAGATACAGTTCCTGGGTGCAAGTAGGTCGGTGATGCATCATTAAGTATGTATAAATCATCTTGGATGAAGATATCCCCCTGCATACGACTTCTTGTGGCAGTATTGTTGGATCCCCACATAGTGATATGGGCATTGAAATCCCCAAAGATTATATAGGGCCGAGGGAGTTGTTTTATGAGGTTCTCCATGTTTGTTGGGTTCAATGGAGCGCCTGGAGGTAGATACAGGCTGCAGCAATTGATAACCTTGTGTAGGGTTATCCTAGCTGCTACAGCCAGTAGTGTGGTCTGTAACTCTACCCTCTCATGGGGGACGCTGTCCTTCACAAGGATACAGACTCTTCCTAATGCTCTCTCCGCATCCTCAACATTCCTGCTGTAAGCACTGTAGCTTCGGAAGCTGATACTATCTTTCAGAAATGTTTCCTGTAAGCAAATAGCTACAGGAGTCTCAGAGTCCATCATTAGCTGCATTTCTTCATAATCTGCATTGAGGCCTCTACAGTTCCACTGCACAATTCTGGAATCCATGGCTTATTCTAAATGACTTACTTGGAGCTATTAGGCCTTGGTATTTTAATTCTTGGGTTTGGATGGAGAGAAGGACAACCCCCTTTTGGGGGGAGTCTTTCTCTCTGGAGAGGGGAGATCCCTCTGGTTAGAGCGAAGGTTATTTCCTCCTCCCTCACCTCGGGTATCTCCCTTAGGGAGTTGGTCAACCTTTAATTCAGTAGAGGTTGGGGTGTCTGGCTGGGTTCTCTGAGAAGAACCTGTGTCCGACATAATGTCTCCGGGTTCTCCCCGGAGTGTTGGTTTTGACATGCTGCTCAGTCTCCATGCTCTCATTAGCGAGCACAGAGAACCTGTTCTTAAGCATGACAACAGGGCTTTCTATTCTCTTCAAAGGTGTATTTTGTGGCCTTGTTTTCTTCTGCGTTGGAGGAGGAGGAGGGGGGGGGGTAAGTGTGGCTATGGATTTCCCTGTCTTTACCACAGCCTGGGCATAGGTCTTTGTCAAGCGGAATTGACACTTGGGTAGGGCCGATACAGCCGATTTCGTCTGGCTGAAGTTACATCCGTTTCTTGCCTTGTACTCCTACACGGCAACCTCCTGTTTCCACACAGGGCAGTCCTTTGAGTAGACCAAGTGGCCAGCGTGACAGTTCGGGCATTAGAACTGGGCTGTGCTCATGACCCTCTTTAGCACATCTGGCACACACAGAGTTCCTCTTGCAGACTGCCGCGCCGTGTCCATAACCCTGGCACTTGAAGCACCTCATAGGGTTAGGTATGTAGGGCCTCTCTGGAATTCGTAGGTACCCTGCCTTCACATACTCTGGCGGTGTCCTAGTTCCGAATGTGAGGATAATAGTGGCGGTTTTGATCTCCTCATCATCCCAGCGCCTGGTAATGCGCCTGGCATGGGTGACTCCTTCAATTTACTCCACTATTTCCTTCTTGGAACATTCCAGTAGGTCCCTAAAGCTGATTACACCTCTGCTGGTGTTCAGACTCTTGTGTGGCATGACTTCCACTTGGAGATCACAGATTCTTCTGCATCGTAAAAGCCCATCAGAGTGTATCTTACTATGGACTTCTACAAGAAGTTCTAATGACTTGTGCAGCTTAGATACATTCTTGGGCTCTTCCACTACTGCCATAAGTCCCTTGTAGATGAGAAAAAGGCACATCTTTGTCAGGCTTTTCCCCTCCTCTGTGCACCTGACCACCAAAAATGATGGCCAGGTAGGCTTTTTGTTGCCTTCTCCTTTTTAGCTTCAATACGGCGTCTCTTGCCCAGACACAAATCTGGGGCAAGTAGTTTTTTGGTGTTTTTTTAAATTCATATATATTCTTGTAAGTTCAGCACCTGTGCTCCCCACCCGCCATCAAGGCCAACAAGGGGGCGAGCCATTCGGAAGTCAAGAATGAGCCCGCCAGGGCCACCCTCAGTCAGCTGCTACATCGGACATGTGTCCGATACAGCAGCTCCCTGATTGACCCTCCAGCCACCGCCCTCCAGCATACGTTGACGACCTATGCTGGTAGCTCTGCGCGACCACCCGGTTGACCCAGAGCGGGCCATCTGGGCCTCAGGTCTAAAGGAACTTGGAGCAAAAGTATTGTGTTGTGGTGGTTTATCCTCAGATAGCCACCACTCAAACACCAGGATCTCTTTATCGCCCCTTACCCGTCGCAGTCCACGGCAAATGGACTGGTCTAAGACATAGTACCGCTCCTCCCACTCGAAAGGTTAAGGTGGGGGGGGGGATTGATGCAATCTTACTTATTCCTCTCACCAAACTTTATTATTTTATGTATAGTTCGAATTCAACCCCCATACAGACAATTGTTTTTAATACAGGTTTTGATGATCTCATTAAACTATAAGTCAGTTTCCTAAATGAGACCATGGTACAAACATGCTTCCCCCCCCCCCTTTAAATTACATGCAAATCTGCCAGGTGCATTAGATTACATCCATTGATTTCTATTCCCAACAGACATTTGAAAAAAAAGTATTTAAATTAGTTAAATGTTAGTAAAAGCTAAGAAACTTTTGAAACTCAGATTTTAATTGACAAAATTATTTTGAGTAAAGGGTGATTTAGGTGACAGATTTTCTATTGGCATAGATAAAGGCGAACAACCGAAGACAAGACCTCACAGAACACATTTTAAATATATAGCTAGAAATACCATAAATTTATCAAAGTAAAGAAACCATTTTTTTAAACGAAACATTCCATTATTTTTTTCTCTCTATTATTGTTTTATTTGGTTTTAGCATGTAAATTAGCGTGATTACTTCATCAAATATTTTTGAAAATAAAAAAAAAATGTTCCATAAACATGCACAACCAAACATATGTGAAACACTAAAACGCATACTACTTGCAATAAAAAATATATCACACATATAAATGAGCATAATGGGAACCATGCCTGGTCGTGTGGTATTGTCTCGGGTTATGTGGTCTCGAAAGTCTCGGGTTCAAACCCTTCCCGCCGCAATCCCAACATCCTGTGGGAGGTTTGTTTGTATGTTATAATCTTTAATATAAAAAGTAGGAAAGGTAAGATTTCTACCTGGGAGTGCCGGGGACCATGATATCAATAAGAGCCACACTGAAGTAATAATGGGATTTAACAACAATCACTAAATAAAATTGTAAGACCAAACTAATTGTTAAAAATATGTCTTGTTCTATACATGGATAATACGTAAAAAAACAAACACACCTACAAAACATAGATATGTACCATTCTTCTTTAAAAAAATAAATAAATGAATGTAAACAATGTGATCAAAAACTTTCCCGCCAAAACAATGCGTCGCGCCAAAAACGGCCGCGCCGAAACGCTTCATTCCGGCACCTATTTTTTTTTCTGGCGATTCAGAGAAAAGTACTACACACGATGTCGTTATTTAGAATGACCTGTCTTACTAGATAGGGGACAAGTATATGAGAGAGGTAGAGAGAGAGAGAGAGAGATCTGGTGCCTTAGATTCAGGTAACTCTTTGTGCTGGGGAAGCAGGCAACTGACCAAACCCACCCATGCAACGTATACTGCCGGCTTTTAAAAGCGAAGATTGGACTTTACAGCCATCTTCGAGTCCATAAGAAATGAGAAATGTGCTCATCTTCGATCACGAAGGAGGAACTATATGTGCTGGGGATCGTTAAGATCCAATCCTTAGATCACTTCTTCGAGACCAATGATAGGACAATGACTTATAGACAACCAAAGATTTTTTTCTGCCGAATCGTTAGTACTGCTGCAAAGCAGTTAAAACATCACCTGTACTGTTTTACATGGGCGCGTGTATTGCCTTTTAACTCGTGATAAATGCCAACGAATTTTCTGAGTAAAAGAGTCATGCCTATTTATGACAATGCTCTGTTTTTATGGATGTTATCATTAGAGGATTTCGCTTGCTTATATGCAACGAAAGTACAACTAAAGAAAAGCTATCGGAGCCTTCAGCCTACAAATTTCTGTTAGATGTGTCTAAATAGTTATATAGAAGTTTGTTCAATTTGCCGTACAACCTGGGAATATACAATCTTTTGTAATTTTACAGATAAATTAGTTAAATTGTTGTTTTCTTTACCTTTTTATATTGCCGCTATGCGTCAGACAATAGCAAAAGCATGTTCACTGTCGCGTGCGTGTCAAGGTCTAAGGAAATGTGTAAACAGGAATTTTGTTTCTACATCTAGCTTTCTAGAAGATGCAAGCTTATAATAGAATGCTAATCATATTGTTTTAAACCTGGTGGTGGCACAGATGGGGGTAGTGGTATGAGTGTAGTCAGCCGACGCAAATCGCCCCAGGCCAGCGCTAGACGAGCGGTCAACCGTGACGAGTTACGACGGTCAACCGAGACGAGTGTCATCTGACCACCTAGAAACGTCGAGCGGCGTTCTGTCCGGTTCGAGAAGGCCAGTAGGGACCCTATATAAGAGCGGAGGTGTCGCAGTCAAGACGGTTCACGGCAGGGGTTCAGAGCCTGGTTCACCACAGTCCGGTCGACTACAGCATAGTTCAGCGGTGTGGTTCTGTACGGAGCATTACGACGGTTCAGTGCGGAGTACTGTCAAGTAGGGTTGAGACGACTGGTGTCTTGATCTTGGTCTCACGAGAGTCCGACACAAAGAGACTAGTGTGTGAAGTCAGTCCTGAACTGTTGAACCCAGTGCAAGCCCGGATCGAGACGGAGAGGCCAGTGCAAGAGTTGATACTGCGGAACGGTGTTATCGGAGAGATATTTGTACAGTGTACGTGTTGCCAATTGTACAGTATTGGCTGTTATTTACTCAACTATTAAAGTGTTACGTTACTTTGGAGCCCTGAGTTGTCAAGTTCTTTAAGTTTGTGGTGTATGGTGCAGTTTGCAGAGAGCCTTGATAGTGAGATTCATAACAATATAAATGGATAAGCTGAAACTGTACAGTTTCCATGTGAAATCGACATACAAAAATTTTGTTTTGAAAACATGCAAATAGGGAAGAATATCTTCTAGCGTGGTTCAACAAATGTGAAATTTAATCTTGCGAATTTATTATAAGGTTTTAATTATGTGTACTATTGCTTGTTATATAGTTCGTACTCAATGATATATCAATTACCCTATTTCATTGTTACATTTACACGTGTAATTATTAAGATTCTATTACCTCCATAAATTTCAGTTTCACATAATGTGACATACTGTTTTGTGCTTATCTTCACTTGATTTAAGTTATTTTTAGCAGCATCTACAACAATGTAAACAGGCGATCCAGATGTAGAAGTGTCATTATAGCTAAACTTTTGAGATCCAGAATTTTCTCCAACTAAAAAAAATCCAGCAAGACGATCCTCGTTACCTGAAAAAAAAAAGATTAAAAAATGTACTGTAATGTTTTCAATCTGAAAAAAAAAAGAAAAGTAAAGAAACTATAAGAAATAGTTTCTTACACTGAAGATGTGTTTTTTAGCTTCAAACCCCGCTGGCGGGGGGTTTAAACTCAAAACCCCTTTGGCTACGCTCATTGAATTTTGAGTGTGTAATTTGCTTTTTTTTTCTTTATTGAAGATGGGGTTTATCGTAAATTTTGGAGGGGGTGTTTAAAATCAAAATCTTCCTTAACTGTGCTCTTGGAATTTGGGGATTGTCGTTTGCATGTTTTTAATTTGTTTTATAGAAGAGGGGGATTTAACTACAAAAACTCCTGGTAGGGGGTTTTAAACTGAAACCCCCCTGGTAGGGGTTTTAAACTCGACCCCCCTGGTAGGGGGTTTTAAACTCGACCACCCCTGGTAGGGGGTTTTAAACTCAAAACCCCCTTGGTTGTGCTGGGGCAAGTGATGATTTAGTATTAAAATCTCACCTAAAATGAACAAAATCAAAGCAGAAAATCAGTCACTAAATTCCGATCCCCCCCCCTGCGGGTGGGATTTTATTTCGGTAACCCCCCCCCCCTGGCTACGCCCATGAATGACAAAAATAATAATAATCTTTATTATACGTGAGGAAATTAGTTTTACAATTGTGCATTAAAAAAAAAAAAAACAATACATGATTAGACATCTGTACCATAACGGTCGCAGATAGTTTTGTTGTGAAAGTATATCTGTGTACACAATCAAACGGAGAGCGCCCCTTTATTTTGTTTCTAGTCGAATAGCTCGCCCTGTAAGTAGGTCTAGTAATTAGAAGGTCAACTTTAAAACAGTGTCACTTTTATTTGAAATAGCAGTTAGTTGATAGTAGAATATTTTTGGCCAATTATACAGTGCAGATACAGATCTACATTAAATTCGTGTGTTATAGTTTAAAAAACATTTTTAATTATCCTCTTTTCGTAGTCGAATTAGTTACAAACGGAATCTATTTTATAAATATTTAATATTGGAACTACTGAATATTTAATTATATATAACGGTATTTACATTTCTTTTTAATGTTTTATTTTTTAAAATTGTGATTCCGTATTGGATTATTATTACTATTATTCTGTTTTGCATTATTGATCATCAGTATTTTTAATTTAGCGTTTCTCAAACTTTGGGTTCCCCCAGGAGGGTGGGGTGGCGAGTACCTCGAATTGGGGTGGGGGTGCAACTTCCTGGCAAAAAGGGGTGTTATTCAGTGTTTGTGTTTCCTAGGCGGCGGTAAGAAGAGGTTGGTCGTTATGAGTGTAAAGCAAATGTGAAACGGCAGAGAATCTTGAGACATGAAAGAGTAGACTTGTTTTATCCTGAGCTAGATTTAGTTTAAATATCAGTATATTTAATTAATATTAGATCTCTACCTCAAATTAAATATGTGAATATCGTAATAACAGTTATATTGAGTTTATGTTCACATAAGAAGTTTTTCATTTTATTTAAAGTTTATTTTGCAAAAATATAAAAGGCCTTCATTGATTCAGTTGTACTAGCTGCTTGTAGCGAAAAGCCAACGACCAACTAACAACAAGGAGAGGGGCGTCGAAAAAATGTTTTATTTTCAGAGTAATTTATTTGAATATTAGTAAAATTACAAGTTTAAAAATTTAAAAGTATCTTAACTAGGAGACGGCGTTTTATCTTCTAATAAGACCTTGTTAAGTGTAGACCGCTTTTTGCGAGGCGCGTGTGCAACAATATGGATGGGTGAAAACGTTTTGAAGAAAACATTTTAAAACGTCTCCGCTAGTGTGATTCTTCTGGATTTTTAGTCTAAGAATAGTCGCATTTCTTCCGTCTATTGCACTTCATTATAGTGACGACTTTTATGTGAAAAAAAAACGCCGACGATAGAGAAGTCTAGCATTAACATGAAGAATATGTTAAAAAGCTCACTCCCATTACAGACGCACGTGCGCAATATGTAGGCCTACCTAAAATGTTCCTCGTATAATACTATTGGCCAGAGCTGCCTCTAGATTATTAGCTTTAATATGGCCCTCGACTTTTTATTTTATCAAGATGAATGTTGCGTTCTGAAAGAAAACACATCAAAGTTTGGCCTTTTTAAAATTCTCTCATCTTGCTAAGAGAAAAAGGCCAGAAGACGCTTACCGCCTAGAGTCCTTCCCGGAATGAAACCCATTGCCGACTTGAGTGAAAACCTGCCGCATTTTTTATTTCTACCTCCATGAATAAACTTTAACAACGCTTTAAAATTATGTAGGCAACACTGAAACTGACTCATTTTTAGTGAGATTTCATTACCTAAATTTGGATTCTATACATAGTGTTAAAAATATAAATGAAAAACAAAACCTAAAAATTGTGCTATAATTAAGACTAAGTTTCCTTTTTTTTTTCATTACATTCTTTTAAAATAATGCAAAGTTAAAATTGAAAATAAAACATCTTAGAGGGCATGGGGATAGAACAACGATGCAAATATGAAAGGAATGGTACAAAAATAGATAAAAATCAAAGATCGCTTTAGGTAAAGTGTCCAGCTCAGTCTCAATAATTTTTTTTCTAAAAAAAAAAAGGGGGGGGGCGCGGCATTTTTAAATTTTGCACGCAGGCGGCCACAACCCTCGCGGCGGCCCTAGATATAACAATGGGTTACATTGTTATTTTAGATAATTTCCATAAACGAATAATCTCCAAGTCTAGATCTCATATTTTCTTTACTTTTCATTTCAGTTTTTCTAAAATTATGAGACAGTCGTACGGCGATTATTATTATTTTGATTATTACAACTATTATAAGAGTGCAGGTAAACTTACTATTTCTATTGTATAAAACATATCTGGTGATCTCGGATAGTGGGAATGTGACGTTCCACATTGGTTTCGAATCTCTATCATTTGTATGTGTGCAGCTTCCTTTATCAAAATCTGAGTTTGTGTTTCCATCAACAGCTCTAGAAGCATCAAAATCAACGCCATTTGCTGAGTAATTACTTGTTTGCCAAGTCCTTTGTTTCAAAGCAACGTTACGACCTGTAACAAAATAATTTTTTTTTTTAAATTCGTAATCAAGCAATAGAAAAAAAAGATTTATTTAAAAAAAAAAAACTTACCAAAGAGAAAGAACAAATAATTACTACGATTTATCTTTAAAGTTTATCCTAAAATGGCGGGGTTTAGCTCCCCTTCTGCTATATTAAACAAAATTAATTACTTAGTACAGGGGTTCTCAACCTGTGGGTCGCGACCCCCTTGGGGGTCGATTGACGATTAGCCAGGGGTCGCCTAAGACCGTCGATAATTGGATTATTTTTGTCAATTCTTCTATTGTTGTGTAAGTGTGGGTGGGTGGGGGTCGCGGAAGAATGGGGGGTTGTAAAAAGGGGGTCGCCGAGCTTAAAAGGTTGAGAATCGCTGACTTAGTACTATATGATTAGTTAATTGTTAATTTTAGGATTGATTCGTGTAATATCATTGACTATGAATGATTATGTAAAATTTCAACTCTAACCGAGAATGGGAAGTAGGTATATATCCAGAGATCCACAACTCTCATTAAGTAGCATTTATTGCCCCTTAGTTCGATATCAAACAAAATAATTTATCACCTACAGTTAATTAACTATTTTTTTCTGTCTGATTGATTCATGACTTGTCAGGTTAATGAATGCGTGTGCAAAGTTTTAACTTGATTTGAAAATGGGAGAAAACAAAAATTTTAACTTTTACCAGACTGACAATGTTAGGCACTTAATTTATAGTATTAGCTATTTAGCGACGCACCATAGAAGACATATACTGAACGGGACTAGCGACGCTTGGGATATTTCGGGTTAGAGCCTGAAAAATCAGTTAGCGATAGGATTCTCTTTGGTAAAGACGTGTTTTATTTGACAGAGACTCTGACTGTGGCCTTTTATTGGATTAAACGTATTATTCATTGTTCATCAGTGTTGACCACATCTTTTCACTTGTTAAAAAATAGATGTGTGTTATCTTTGTGCTGTTGTTCAACTACATTGAATACACCCGAACAAGAAACCCAAACGCTTGCTGGGTAATTGATTGAAATTTAACAAACATATAAAGTTGACTTCAGTACAGGATAAACATCCATCACAACAGATAGAGTGAGTTGATATAAGCTTTGTAAAAAAAAACAACATAAGAGGCTGAAGCCGTTGAGAAATCAAATTGCATTTTGTCTCACATCTAAATACAATTAAGATATAACTCTAGCATTGTCGCCTAGATATTGCAAGAAAATAGTGACATTTAGTCATAATAATAATAATAATTCAATTTATAGAGAGGCTGTTAACAAACAAAATGTAGGCTCAAGGCGCTGTAATAACATTACAAACACAAACACGACAGCTAAAATGACAAACTAATCTAAAAAAGATTTAAACAGATAGATCTTAATGTTCTTCTTTAATGTAGTGTAGCATGTTGTCTGTGTGAGATCAATGGGGAGTGAGTTCCAATCCTTTTAGCTTTTGACAGAGAAACGTGGCACCACTAAAAGCGTTGAGTCCATTGAGCGCAGGGCTCTCTGGGGGACATATGGAGCAATCAGTTCTCTAAGGTACAAGGGCATTTCTTTATTGTAGGTACACTGGTGACAAAGCGTGGTTATGACAGAATTGCAAAAAAAATAAAATATTTCGTTAGATCTGCTAAAAAACATCCAGATCATTTTATAATATTTCGGAGGCAAATCAAATGATAATTGGAATAATGTTGTATTTATATTCTTATGACTGAAGATGGCAAATTTGTTTAGGGTAAAGTACAACTAGATTATATTGAAGTTAGTAAAAAATAGATTGACATTACCTCCATTTATATATAGCGAACAAAGTGACGTTCGTCCTGTTCCAGTGATGATAACTGTTCGAATGGCTTCTGTCAGATCACATTGTATGTCTACTGTATCAGTGTCCACAAGGAAATATTTCTGGTTCTGACATTCTAATTTTGATGAGGTTGCTGTAGTTTTACTAAACTGTACGGTAAATCCAGGTAATAAAGCTGAAAGTTGAATTTTTTTGTCAGTAAAATTAAAAATAAATGTACTTAACTATGCTCAATTTTTTTTTTAACGAGACTTAATGAAAAAAAAAAAGTATAGCCTTTATATAGCGTAACTTTCATGCTTATAGCATGCTCAGAGCACTGTGATCCAATGTCATTTGTGAAACGGGAGGGGGGGGAGGAGATCTGGAAGAAGGTTTTTCCGTGCTGCCTTTAGGTGCTCAGTAAACACAACTCTGCTCGAGTTAGGTGTCTAACCTCGAGCCCCCTTCTTAGGCAGCTAGGCCAAGTAAAAGTTCAAGCGGACTTAGCCTCTCGACCACGCATCCCAAATACTCTACCATTTTTTCTATATTAATAGACTTACTACAAAGGCCCACGAGGGATGCCAGCTAGGCCAAGTAAAAGTTCAACTTAGCCTCTCGACCACGCATCCCAAATACTCTACCATTTTTTCTATATTTATAGATTTACTACAAAGGCCCGCGAGGGATGCCAGCTAGGCCAAGTAAAAGTTCAACTTAGCCTCTCGACCACGCATCCCAAATACTCTACCATTTTTTCTATATTTATAGATTTACTACAAAGGCCCGCGAGGGATGCCAGCTAGGCCAAGTAAAAGTTCAACTTAGCCTCTCGACCACGCATCCCAAATACTCTACCATTTTTTCTATATTTATAGATTTACTACAAAGGCCCGCGAGGGATGCCAGCTAGGCCAAGTAAAAGTTCAACTTAGCCTCTCGACCACGCATCCCAAATACTCTACCATTTTTTCTATATTTATAGATTTACTACAAAGGCCCGCGAGGGATGCCAGCTAGGCCAAGTAAAAGTTCAACTTAGCCTCTCGACCACGCATCCCAAATACTCTGCCATTTTTTCTATATTAATAGACTTACTACAAAGGCCCGCGAGGGATGCCAGCTAGGCCAAGTAAAAGTTCAACTTAGCCTCTCGACCACGCATCCCAAATACTCTACCATTTTTTCTATATTTATAGATTTACTACAAAGGCCCGCGAGGGATGCCAGCTAGGCCAAGTAAAAGTTCAACTTAGCCTCTCGACCACGCATCCCAAATACTCTACCATTTTTTCTATATTTATAGATTTACTACAAAGGCCCGCGAGGGATGCCAGCTAGGCCAAGTAAAAGTTCAACTTAGCCTCTCGACCACGCATCCCAAATACTCTACCATTTTTTCTATATTTATAGATTTACTACAAAGGCCCGCGAGGGATGCCAGCTAGGCCAAGTAAAAGTTCAACTTAGCCTCTCGACCACGCATCCCAAATACTCTGCCATTTTTTCTATATTAATAGACTTACTACAAAGGCCCGCGAGGGATGCCAGAAATGAGAGAGGCAAAATATCATATCAATGATAATTTTAAGGTGGTCTAAAAATCTCACTCCGTCTGTCTGTCTTTCCTGTAAAAAGTTTGAACATGTTTTTCTTTCTCTCATTTCCCATTCTCGGATTAAGTTAAAACTGACCTTTGAACCTGACAAGACATGACTCAATCAAGAAAATTAAGCAATTAGTTAATTAATTGATGGCGATTAATTATTTTGTTTGATTTCGAACTTAATGAGAGTTGCTGATTTCTATATATTACGTTTTTTCTCCCACTTCCCATTCTCGGATCAAGTTGAAAATTTGCATAATCATTTATAATCGATAACAATACAAAAATCAGGCAAGGAATCAACCAATCATTTAGTACTAAATAACTTTTTTTTTTTTTTTTTAAATATAGCAAAAGGGAGATAAACCCCGATATTTTTTAGATAAATGGCAATACTTTGAGATTTATTTCCTTTGTATTGTTTTTTTTTAACACATGATACAAAGTCAACGTACGTGGATCTTTGACAGTGAGTCTCAGCCATGTAAAAATATAGGTTCTGTTAAAAGTGACTGTTATAGATTGATCCGTATCGCTCAAACATGTGCTATCATCTCTGTCTGTCAGTACATTATTATTTGGTGATAGCATCGTGTTTTCCAGCACTGTCAGATCTTCTGTAAAACCAAGAAGAGCATTATATATTTATATTTTCAAATATGGACATACTGACAATGCATACATATGTATACACAATTTGACAGAGTGGTATTGGTCTGTGCGAGCCTATTATCACTTCAAAAATACCTTACGCAGGCGTGACGCAGTACAGTATTTTTTATAATTAGCCCAAAAATGACTAGTCGCAACAGAGTCGATTAGGAGATATCAACTGAGGACAATGGTTATGATTGCCCTGGATGTGGCAAAACATGTATGTCACAGCTGGTACTGCATTCCTCATCGATCTTCGGACTCGAAGACAAGTCTTATGCTAGTCGACCGGAGTGGGCCCCGAAATTTTATAGGACCAGCGCTAATTGTAGGTGTATAAATTATCAAATTAAACCATTTTATTATAACAGATTTCCCGCGGCCTCCTGTCGATTTAACAGGAGGTCCTGGAAATCTCCTGAAATTGCAAAATATACGAAAAAATCTTGGAAATATCCGGAAATTATTTAAATTTTTTGAAAACTCATACAAATCTCCTGAAATATATAGACGAAAATTGTAATATTGGAGTGTCATTCAATATGAAAAACGCCAAGCCTAAGCGCGATAAAAAATAAATACAACAAAAAACCGCATTATGTAATACCCGCTATTGTGGAATGTAGTCAAAGAAGCTTTTCGCGCCTCAAACTAATGAAGAATTACTCGAGATCAACAATTCTCGTAGATAGATTGAAACATTTGGTAATTGTTGCTATTGAGGGTGATCTATGTAGATAAATAGCATTTTTATGCTGTACTGTATGACTTCGCTACACGCAAGGCTCGTAAAGTAAGTCTGTACTTAGTACAGAATGAATAAAATGCAAGAACGAATTTATTTTCTAATACAAACTCTTAATTTGCAATTATTATCTGTATCCCTACCCAAACTTGGCCCCGCAAAATCTTTTTCGAATAGGGCTCTACAATGGTTAAGTCCGGTTCCACTATTTAGTGAAAGTGAAGGTGAAGTTAGATGTGAACCTGGCCTAACTAATGCCATATATTGATTATCTAATTAATCTGTTTTGTAAAGCGTCAGCCTCTTATTCAATCCTCAAGAAGGCAAGGTTACAAAGACGGTTTGTGTGTAAACACAAACTTAAAATCGGCCTCGACCCAGGCAAGTAAAAAGGCAGGTTTTAATATTTTCAGAAAGAACATCAGATTGAAATTCTATCAAAGACAAATGTCAGAGAAGAATGGAGAAAGAAGGTTGACAGATCTTGTGTGGTGCCCCAGTGGTCCACAGACCAAAGGATAGGTGAAAGTGAAGGTGAAGTTAGATGTGAACCTGGCATAACTGATGTCTTAAAATGAATATTTAATTAATCTAATTGTTCTGTAAGGGTCAATCTCTTATTTAAATCCTCAAGAAAAAAACATTTCCGTTAAAAAAGAAAATTACCCTTGGATTGAGAGTTCTGTAAATGCAATGCAGCGATGCAGTTAATGCGATAATATGAAAACCAACTTATTAATTGCTGTTTAAATTATGTCCAACTTAATGCATACTAAATAGATTTTTTTCTCTTTAAAAAAGTTAACTTTTTTTTTCGTGTAAATGTAGTAGTTAGTATGACAGAACTTACTTAACTTAGCAATACAAATGTAAAAAAAAAATATTTTGTATTTTTTTGACAAAACAAATTAAAAATATTTGCGTAAATGTGTTACAATATGGTACATAAATGTCTCCCCTAAAAAAAAACCTCCTGTATTTGTTACTATTAATAGTGAATAGTTGTAAAAGTGGTGTGGATATGTATGACAAATCAACTTGCATAAGTGAGTTAAAAAATTAGATTTTTCACTTTCAGAAAAGAAAAAATAGCCGTTGCATCAGAACTTTGAATGGTCTAAAATATTATTATGTTGGATTTTTACTATCATTTCCAGTTAACGAGACCTAAACGGGACGGACGGACAGACAGACATTACAAACTAATCAAATAGCGTCTAAATATAATTTTTCTCTTTAAAAAAAAATAGTATATTTTGTTTTTGTAAATGTAGTATGACACAACTTACTTAACTTTGCAATACAATTGTAAAAGATTTTACAAAAAAACTAAAACCGTTGCATAAAAATATAGTGAATAGTCATCTCCTATACTAAATAGCCTCCCTTCAGCGAATAGTTGTAAAAGTGGTGTATTTTTATGAAAAAAAAATTGCTTGTATAGTTGATTTTAGAAATTATTTTTTTTTTACTTTCAGAAAGAAAAAAGCAGCCGTTGCATTAGAACTTTGAATGGTCTAAAATATCATGATGTCGGATTTTCACTATCTTTTATAGTTTATAAGATCTAATTGGGACTGACGGACAGACTTACCACACAAAAATAACAGCGTCTTTTCCCCTTTCTGGAGCCGCTAAAAATGTCGCCATTTATGAGTATCATGTTTTTTTTCCGCGTAAAAGGGAAGTTGACGGAAGAATGTAAACGACCATCAGACACGAGTCCTTTTCCGCTCGACACAAGAAGGTAATATATATAATATATATATAATACATAACCTATTTTATTGACAGTTTTTTGTTACATAAATTATGTAATTACTCCACTAAAATACGTCCGCACCCACCCCAGGAAAGGACGGCGGGTTGGGGTCATTGAATCTAGAGCAACACTCACTCACGGTCCAGGGTATATATATAGTTCGTCCATCGTGGTTTGATGATGACCACTTTGTCATCCAGGGGGCTGAGGGCTTTGCACTGGGGTTTTATGCCTCCTCATGTGGCTGGTTGTTGGGGGGGGGGGGGATGACAAGTGACTTGCGCTGGAATTTGGATTAAAGTGAGGAGGATTCGCGCAACACGTCGACCTCACTCTCTGGCCCTAAAGCCCGTCCTTTTCCGGAAGCAAGATTTGGTCAAGACGTCCGGGGACAATATTGGGTGCAGTGGATGACCAGAGACTTTCTGTGTGTCTTGTCCTGCTCTTGAGTACTCCACAGCACTGTGCTATACTTGCCATTCTGTCCGATTAGTCTAGTTTTGTGACGCTACGCACAGGCCGTCTAGTCCAGACATCACATGCTAGGTTTGACAGAACCTCAGTGTTAGTGAGTGCCATGGACACGTCAGATACCCTCTACCTGGTTTAGCCGGCCGGTCAAAGCCGTTTCCGGAGTGTGGCCGCTGCGCATGCTACAGCTTCTGGGAGCCACAGGTGAGAGTTGGGTACCTGGTGGGGACCAAGAGTGAGTCAAGCTACCCTCAAAAAGAGGGTACGACTGCCTGTCCACTAGAGGTGCTACCCCTCCTAAATACCCCATACACCCCGGTTCAAGGTAAGGACAATCCGAATTAATATACAAAAAAAAGAAGGTTAAATATCATAAGTAGCATAGATATCTAACCAATTTTTGTTCAAACCGACCTCCACCAAATGATTAAAGTAGTTATGGTTAGAGTTGTGGACATTACCCCCCCCCTTTTTTTTTTTCAATCCGCCTGTGAATCCAGCTAATCTGTCGAATGGTAGATCTATGTCGCACAATAATAATTTAATAAACAGTTAGTAAATTGCCTAGATTATACCGCTCCCCGCCTTGTAACATTAAGCATGTTCGTATAATCAGATCATCCGGTTAATTATACCAAAATGATCGTACCTCAATATGGTCCGATTAACCGCATTCGAATGTATATATTAAAACAAATTTACATAGAACTAAGATGATGACTTTAGTACCATAGGGTTTAAAGGAACCGAGCATCTACTTTTTACTTTATACTATATACCGAGGTTGAAATCAATGATAAACCTTTCTTTTCATGACGTTGCGGAGGAAATTATTCGGTTGCAATCTTTTTTTAATGGATTTTTGTTTTATAAGGCACAGTTGATCTTAATTCTAATTAGCATAGATTATTTTGACTTATTAACAGTTATCACTACTCTAATTATATTTAATTATATATGTAATTACTAAAATAATACAAAGAATTTTTTATAAATACCATACGTACGATGTTGACATTTTAAACCAAACCAGCCTCTGGCACATTTTCCAGAACTAAGGCAAGTACCATCAGGATTACAACCAGGGTCACAGTGACATTTGAACACATTGTTTGCTCCAAACCAATCTGTTGAAAGTAACGGGAAAAAACAAGTATATTTAATTGTTATCAACTATATTCAACTTGTAATGTTCTGTGGCTAATGTTAAGTAATAATTGATACATAGTCGAAGTCAGATTAGATTAGCCCATTAACTTATCTACTATACATACGCGAAAATACCACTCATTCACTGATTCACTGACCGATTTATTGACCACGAACTCTAAGACTGTAGTACGTATCCCCATGAAATGTCGTTGAAAGGCTCCTTTTACCTCCTAGACGATCAATTACAAACTTTTTTGGACATAATAGCAACCATTGCACAGCTACTCGCAAAATACCACAAGCTTTCTATCAAACCTATTTTTTTTGTTGGTATTTCCCCCAAAAAGGCCGCAGACTATATAAAAGCATTTTCTAAAAATATCACGAATTTCGTATTTTAAAGCATTTTTACCCCTAAGTCTACATAGTTTTAATATGGCTTACGTCAATTCCACTTTCCTTTAACTTTTTCTCGCCGTTATTATTTAACAAGTTCTGATGGAATCGACGTTGGTATCGTCAGTTAGGAGAGAAAGAGTTAAAATAGACAATAAATACTGTATACTTTTTTTTTTATGTAGTTCTAGATCTAGTGTAAATATATTAACTTTTTTTTTTGTCAATAACTCTTTTATGCTTTTTTGGTTTACCAAAGTAAAGTGTTCAATTATAAAATTTGTAGAAAGTTTTTTTTTACATCTTAGTTAATTGCTTATTGAGAAATGGTTTAGTTAGCTTCACAAAGATCTATATGTTGTAGGTTTGGCACAGAACAAACTAAATGACATGGCGAAGACAACTCGTAGGCCGATTTGTATCTGTTTATTATACACTAAAGACCTGCAGCCCTACATAAACACGTGGTGTAGAACCAGGCACAAAGAGGGTAGGTCCAGTAACGTACGGACACAACAGCGACAAGAGATGTCGGTAGAATGGGCAATGTCCACGTTGTTCTGCCTTTTTATGCGCGGACAAAAGAAGCCATTTAGGGGGGAAAGTCGCGTAGAAATCGGGGTGGCCGGTGTGGCCTAAACAAGTATCCACCCCACTACATATAAAATGATTTGAGTACTGGAATTCCCGCTCAGCCGTGTTCATTTTTTTTTAAAAAGGTAAGCCTAATGTTAGGGTTAAACCAGAGTTTTGACATTTTTATCAGGTAGGTTGTTCTTTAATTACCTCGAAGTGTCACATTTTAAAGAAAATCGTAAGAACCGCTTCAGAAATTCCCGTCCAGTGTCAAGGCTCCAGGTTCCACTTTTTAAGCCCATAAAGAGTTTGCAAGCGAATAGGAGGAATTGTTATAAATACAATACTAATTTATTTAAAAAAAGATACAATGTAAGATTGTAAAATTTACTTTAAAATTGGTATAAAAATTAAAATAATTATTTTTTAAAGATGTATTTTTTAGTTTATTGTAAATAAAGTTCCTCTTACAGACCTTGCGATCTATAGGGCAAAGTTTAAGGTCATCTGTTTCTGTGACCCACGGTTAACGAGAGTGTCATGTGGACAGCACAACGACCAACCACATTTACTTTACTCAACAAAAGTCAAGTACCCATTGGAGTTGAATTAAGTCAGGGTTGTGTCAGTCCTAGGACCCCAGGTTTGGAAGCCAAGTGCTTAACCACTCAGCCACCGTGACACTGCATTTGGTTTGGGCTTAAATCTTTTCTGTTTTATAAACTTCGAATATTTCTTGAGAAATAAAACTCTTTACATCTGTATCTAAACTTTCTGTAAAGCGGTAAAGGAAGGCGTGAGGCAGGACACTCGCTCTATACCAGTGATTCCCAATGTGGTCTATATAGATCCCAGTGGTCTATAACAACTTCCAAGGGGTCTACGCGAGTGAAAAAAATGAATTGGGAGTTTATGAGATGCAAATGGAGTCTACGATATTGAATCTCATTTAAGCAGGTCGAAACATTTAAATGTAATTTTCCATTAAAGGAATGATCACATACGATTTGTACATTAGTTAATACTTGAATTTTAACCATTTTAATGAATGTATTTATATTTGTACATTTTTACATATTATTTAAATATCTTAATTGTGTCTACATGAAACTGATATTAAATGTAGACAGTTCAGAAGAGTGGTGATTATTTTAAATTTGGCTTCATTCTTTCCTTCATTGTCTATGCGCCTATTATGTAACAAAGTTTTAAGAAATGACACCATGAAACAAATTCCTGTAACAACAATACAATTCAAGGTGTATTCGGTTGTCACGAACCCACTCACCTCCAATCACATCCTCATTTTATTATCTTGGCTCTTTTCATCTAGCAATGATTCTCACGTTTGGTGCGAGTAGTTACTTTGAATAAGAACTCATTACTTTAAACTAATATTACTTTACAGTGTCCTAACTTATTCACAACATCAAAATGACAACATGTATATAAAACTCGTGAAGTCATCTCTCAACTAAAACTAATATTTAATATTCTATTTTAGGCATCAATGGCCTCTTTAAAATCAAGTAATAAATGTAATAAGTGATTGATTAATTAAATACTCTATGACTGCTTAATGATAAAATAATACTATATAAATGCACGTAGAATGAATAGCATACAACAAGAGAAATAGTCTTTCACCCATGCTCAGCCGGACCAACTAGTTCCCTCCTCAATGCACGCTCCTGGATCCAACATCACAAGGCTACATGAGTTCAACTTATGTTGTCTTTCTGTCATTTGTGTAGACCATCGTCTGTCGCTCATTTTCTATCTTCTGTCGTCATTGATCTACATCATAAAACTACTCAGGCTATCTCTACTGACTTCACGGACTCTCAAGACTGTCACTGACTCAGGCTATCTCTACTGACTTCACGGACTCTCAAGACTGTCACCGACTCAAAGACTGTCACCGACTCAAAGACTGTCACCGACTGAAAGACTGTCACCGACTCAAAGACTGTCACCGACTCAAAGACTGTCACCGACTCAAAGACTGTCACTGACTCAAAGACTGTCACCGACTCAAAGACTGTCACCGACTCAAAGACTGTCACTGACAGAAAGACTGTCACCGACTCAAAGACTGTCACCAACTCAAAGACTGTCACCGACTCAGACTGTCGCCAAGACTGTCACTCTAAATAAAGAAATAACCAGGATATTGCTAACAACTAGCTAAAGCACAAATTCTATTTATTCTTAATCTACTAACTTCCAATGCAATAACTAATACAAATCATTTTCTTACCCTGGTCCTTTAGTACTACTTCCTACATACTATTGCATCTCTGGCACACGACACACGCCCCTGCTAACACCAAATGGCGCTGTGTCCCGGTCTGCCCCAAACGTCTCTCTATATAGGCTGAGTATCTAGCCCACGCCTAAACTAACATTAATAATTGTCTGTGTCTGTCCCGACCCCCGTATCAGTCGCTCTACAAGACAAACATCTATTTAACTGACATTGCCCTAACCCTTTTCTGGTCACTGTCAAGTCTATCGGTGAGCCTTGTTAACACCTATGAAACTAATTAATAACACTCACACACTCAATACTGTGACATCGGTGATGTGAGATATGACTTTGAACACTAGCATATAGCATTATAAGCTGGAAGCAACATATTTCATTTTTTTCCATCTTCATGTTTCGTGAAAAAATGATTAAGCAAGATTTCCAATTTTCTCAGAAAAACAACAACTGGACATCAGTAACCAAGACTTTTTAATGTGAAACTAAGTTGAAGCCCAATATGGAAACAAATGTTTATATTAAAGCAGCCCACTAATTTTTGTTTGGTGACTACACATAATATATATATTCTATTTTATTGTGCCCCCACCCCTTTTAATTTGAATTTCATTAACAAATATATTCCACTTACAATTCAGTAAAAAAAAAAAAAAACACACACACATTTGAAGTTGATGATTTCTATTCTCAAAAATGCATGGTTTTCTAAGCAGGGGGTCTACCGAAAACTGGAAAACGTAGCAAGGGGGTCTATGAGACAAAAAGTTTGAGAACCACTGCTCTAGACCATAATAACGTCTGGCGATATGTTAGATCGCAGGCCACAGAACAGGATATTGAGATATATATCGACGACTTAAAGAATGTCTAAGAAATTTCCTCAATATTCAATATATGAAAGTTGTAATGTACATAAAGACATAAGTTCCTTGTCAAACTTTGTCCTTTTAAAACCAGGGCACTAGAACACAGGAAGCCTCGCAAGAAGAACAATTAGACATAAAGAGAAGTGCAAGGCCTGATCAAACGTAGGCATAGTGTCACAGAGAAGGTGCGGTGGGTTAGCGATAAAGCCCTTTGCTCCTAAAACCGGAGGTACCAGTTTCGAATCCCGGTGAAGACTGGGATTTATATTTTCGGGATATTTGGGCGCCTCTAAGACAACCCAGCTCTAATGGGTACCTGAAATTAGTTGCGGAAAAGAAAAGGCTGTTGGTAGTTGTGCTGGCCACATGACACCCTCGTTAACCGAAAGTCACAGAAATAGATGACCTTTACATCATCTGCCCTATAGACCTCAAGGTCTGATCGGGGAACTTTACTTTACTACTATTACAGAAATCGGACCCTTCGATCACTTGCTAATTACTGTCGAAAAAGGCAAGCTTAAAGTCTATGGCCATATCACAAGGTCCTCCGGTCTCGCAAATTCCTTCCTTCAAGGAACAGTACCAGGAAAAAGAAGAAAAGGAACACGAAGAATTTAACATTAAAGAAGGGACAGGCCTGTCTATGAGAGAAATGTTATCCAAAGCAAATGACAGAGAGGAATGGAGAAAGACGGTCAACAGATCTTGTGTGGTGCCATATTGGTTCAACGAACTAAGTGATAGATGAAGGTGAAAAGTGATAGTATCACAACATCCACGATAAGACTATGAAAATGTATCCTTATGAGTTATGAGAGCTTGACCTCTATGGAGCAGATGATGAAAAAGCCCATATGTTGTCTGGTCAACGGTTAACAAGGGTGTCTTGTGCCCAGCACAACGACCTACCTCCTTTACCACACCAAAGGTAACCAAAGGATTGGGCTGGCTAATGGACGTCCTAAAAAATTCAAAGTATTAACAAATTATACAAGTACTATATACATATGTATATTGTCAAAAATTAACTCAAGCAAACCAGCTTATGGTTTCTACATATGTACATGAACATGTATTTATTTACTCGTCACTTAAGCTCTTACAAAGAAGCATTTGAGTCTGAAGTGTATTCTAAATGCGAAGAAACATTTGAGGTGACTACGGAAATTCCCAAATGAAGCGGTTTTCAAAATAGACCAAGTCTAATCTTATAATGGCTATATGATCACAAAATAATTAATTGCCAGCAATTAATTGACTAATTGGTTACTTTTATTTGTTATTGGTTCACGACCTGTCTGTGTCAATGAATAATTGCGCAAAGTTGCAGCTTGATACGAGAATGGGTGTGGGAGAAATAACTTGTTCACACTTTTTACCAGACTGACTGACTGACATATATCGTGAGTTAATATAAGCTTTGTAAAAAATAGTTTTTAGGAGTCCGTGTTATCTACAAGGCAATACAAATTGTGCACTATGCATACCCTTCATTCTTTTTCAACGTTTTTGTTTTATATATTTCCAACACTTTACTTTAGCACTGCATGGTCGCGTGGTATGTGCTATGGGCTGTCGTTTAAATGGTCTCGACTGTCCCGGGTTCTAACCGCCGTCCTGCGGGAGGCTTGGGTTAGGATTATGTTGATGAAATCCTGCGCCTGTGTGTTATCCCCCTTTTAAATATACTGTATGAAGAGTTATACCCACTCATTCAGGACACATTGTGGAAGCCAAGATGGGCGTCCCCTGCAGGTGTGAGATACATGTTCCAGGACGTTCATTCAGATAATTAGGTCTTAATCCAAACATACTACAAGATGGCAGGGAATGGAAGCTTGCAGGGTTTGAACTCAGGACCAACGTGATGTCAAGTCGAAGCGCATACCTCTGGACCAGGAAGCCATTCAGTTATACAGAGAGAGAGAGAGACAGACAGACAGAGAGAGAGAGTGGGGTAGGAGAGAAGACTATAGAGATGATAGTGTCTCAAAAAAACTCAAGAGCCACCAGAAGCAGTGTGCTGTATCTAGAGAGGCTATTTTTTTTTTTACATGATAGAATTATATTGTCGATACATTATTATAGCTTTTATATAGCGCTACTTTCATGCTTATAGCATGCTCAGAGCGCTTTTGGTCCAATCTCATTTGTGGACCAGTGAGGGGGAGGGGGTATCTAGGAGTTGGTTTTCCGTGCTGCCTTTAGGAGCTCAGTAAACACAACTCTGCCCGAGTCGGGTGTCGAACCTCGATCCCTCTTCTAGGTAGCCAAGTCAAGCCAAGTTCAAGTTCAAGTGCACTTGGCCTCTCGACCAAGCTACCAACCATTATCTGGAGGTGCTGTGTCGGAGCGGTAAAGTGCTTTGGTACCGAACTGAAAATACAGGGTTCGAATCCTGGTGAAGACTGGGATTCTTAATTTTGGGATCTTTTGCCGCCTCAAAGTTCACCTAGCTCTAATATGTTTCTGACGTTAGTTGGGGAAAAGTAAAGGCGGTTGATCGTTGTGCTGACTTTTACATCATCTGCCCTATAGTTCGCAAGGTCTGAACGGGGAACTTTACTTTTATATACATAGTCTCCATGTAGCTTAATTACTTATGTTATATACCAACGGGGAACTTTACTTTTATATACATAGTCTCCATGTAGCTTAATTACTTATGTTATATACCAACGGGGAACTTTACTTTTATATACATAGTCTCCATGTAGCTTAATTACTTATGTTATATACGAACGGGGAACTTTACTTTTATATACATAGTCTCCATGTAGCTTAATTACTTATGTTATATACCAACGGGGAACTTTACTTTTATATACATAGTCTCCATGTAGCTTAATTACTTATGTTATATACCAACGGGGAACTTTACTTTTATATACATAGTCTCCATGTAGCTTAATTACTTATGTTATATACGAACGGGGAACTTTACTTTTATATACATAGTCTCCATGTAGCTTAATTACTTATGTTATATACCAACGGGGAACTTTACTTTTATATACATAGTCTCCATGTAGCTTAATTACTTATGTTATATACCAACGGGGAAATTTACTTTTATATACATAGTCTCCATGTAGCTTAATTACTTATGTTATATACGAACGGGGAACTTTACTTTTATATACATAGTCTCCATGTAGCTTAATTACTTATGTTATATACGAACGGGGAACTTTACTTTTATATACATAGTCTCCATGTACCTTAATTACTTATGTTATATACGAACGGGGAACTTTACTTTTATATACATAGTCTCCATGTAGCTTAATTACTTATGTTATATACCAACGGGGAACTTTACTTTTATATACATAGTCTCCATGTAGCTTAATTACTTATGTTATATACCAACGGGGAACTTTACTTTTATATACATAGTCTCCATGTAGCTTAATTACTTATGTTATATACCAACGGGGAACTTTACTTTTATATACATAGTCTCCATGTAGCTTAATTACTTATGTTATATACCAACGGGGAACTTTACTTTTATATACATAGTCTCCATGTAGCTTAATTACTTATGTTATATACCAACGGGGAACTTTACTTTTATATACATAGTCTCCATGTAGCTTAATTACTTATGTTATATACCAACGGGGAACTTTACTTTTATATACATAGTCTCCATGTAGCTTAATTACTTATGTTATATACCAACGGGGAACTTTACTTTTATATACATAGTCTCCATGTAGCTTAATTACTTATGTTATATACCAACGGGGAACTTTACTTTTATATACATAGTCTCCATGTAGCTTAATTACTTATGTTATATACCAACGGGGAACTTTACTTTTATATACATAGTCTCCATGTAGCTTAATTACTTATGTTATATACCAACGGGGAACTTTACTTTTATATACATAGTCTCCATGTAGCTTAATTACTTATGTTATATACGAACGGGGAACTTTACTTTTATATACATAGTCTCCATGTAGCTTAATTACTTATGTTATATACCAACGGGGAACTTTACTTTTATATACATAGTCTCCATGTAGCTTAATTACTTATGTTATATACGAACGGGGAACTTTACTTTTATATACATAGTCTCCATGTAGCTTAATTACTTATGTTATATACCAACGGGGAACTTTACTTTTATATACATAGTCTCCATGTAGCTTAATTACTTATGTTATATACCAACGGGGAACTTTACTTTTATATACATAGTCTCCATGTAGCTTAATTACTTATGTTATATACGAACGGGGAACTTTACTTTTATATACATAGTCTCCATGTAGCTTAATTACTTATGTTATATACGAACGGGGAACTTTACTTTTATATACATAGTCTCCATGTAGCTTAATTACTTATGTTATATACCAACGGGGAACTTTACTTTTATATACATAGTCTCCTTGTAGCTTAATTACTTATGTTATATACCAACGGGGAACTTTACTTTTATATACATAGTCTCCTTGTAGCTTAATTACTTATGTTATATACCAACGGGGAACTTTACTTTTATATACATAGTCTCCTTGTAGCTTAATTACTTATGTTATATACCAACGGGGAACTTTACTTTTATATACATAGTCTCCATGTAGCTTAATTACTTATGTTATATACCAACGGGGAACTTTACTTTTATATACATAGTCTCCATGTAGCTTAATTACTTATGTTATATACCAACGGGGAACTTTACTTTTATATACATAGTCTCCATGTAGCTTAATTACTTATGTTATATACGACTATTTCTTCTGGGTTGAAAAAGTCTATGTTCCATCATCTTACAATTTTAAAACTTCTTATAATGAAAAACTTCGATTTTATGACAATATATATTTATATTGTTGATACATTGCCTCCATGTAGCCAAGCTTACTTCTAATAATGACTTCTATTACATAAGACTAGACATCTTCTGGTCTAAAAAAGTTTCCATTCGATCATCTTAAAAGTCTCTTATAATGATAAACTTTGATGCTATTTACATTTATATTGGTTTGTGCATTGCTCCCGAGTAGATAAACTACTTACAACAGAAGAATAGTAATCCTCTGGACTGCGAAGGTTCCTGTTCAATTTTCTTAAAAGCTTCTTACAACGGTTAACTTTAATAAGCCAAGTAAACTAAACAAAAACGAAATGACCTTAAAACACAGGAATTAATGCTTAGATCTTACTACGCTATTTTGTTAATACACAAAGTGATCGTACCTAGTGAAACAGCCATGTGAAAACATAGAAAACACACTAAGAACGCCGACTTGTTTCTGTGTAAAGCCATTGCTTACTGTCCACCGCTATGTTTTGGTGTGTAAGTCCTACACACACTCTGTGCTGGTAGCCTAATGTAACGGTACGTTGGAGATACGGGTCACTACACGCCCCCCCCCCCCGTCCCCCGCCTTATTATGGGCACACAGGCGATATAGAAAATAGATCTAGGTATCATTTATGAACGAGGAAGTGAATTGCAGAAGGGGAAAATATTACACATTTATGGCGATCAAAATTTATGATCAACATTCAAACAAATGTAACTCTCTAGTAGTCCTTCATATGTGTGTACAAATAAATATAGATATAGATAAATTTTATCTCTCTCTGGCTCTATACCTTCTCTCTATCAAAGTTTCTCCTCACTTTTTCCTTCAGTATTTTTTTTCTGTTTCTTTTCTTCTCTCTCTAATCTCTTTCATATCTCTCTCTTCTCTCTCTTCCTATCTCCTCATGTTCTTTACTTTCATGTCTCCATATCTCAAACCTTTCTCTTCTTATTATTGTTTCTCTTTCTGTCACTAACAATCAATCAAACAATAAAACGAATAATCAATCTATCTATCTATCTATCTATCTATCTATCTATCTATCTATCTATCTATCTATCTATATATATATATATCTGTCTGTCTGTCTGTCGGATGGCTGCCTGGTCATGCAGTTTGCGCGCTGGACTGTCGTTCACATTTATCGATGGTCCAGGGTTCAAACCCTGCCCGCTCCCATCCCCCGTCGTCCTGCGGGAGGTTTGGACTGGGAAGTAATTATCTTCAACTCTGATGGAACATCCGAAACATGTAAAACATTTTACAAACATTTTTACTGTCTATCTATCTATCTATCTATCTATCTATCTATCTATCTATCTATCTATCTATCTATCTATCTATCGATCGATCGATCGATCGATCTATCTATCGATCTATCTATCGATCTATCTATCTATCTATCTGTCTGTCTGTCTGTCTGTTTGTATCTCCTCATGATCTGTACTCTCATATCTTCATTTCTCAACTCTTTCTCTTCTTCTTATTGTTTCTCTTTCTGTCACTAACAATCAATCAATCAATCTATCTATCTGTCTGTCTGTTTTTCTAAGAGAGAGAGAGACAGAGAGAGAGAGAGAGAGAGAGAGAGAGTAAATGTCTGGACGTATTACAAGATGTAAGAGTGTCACTAGAACATGTGAAACTAAGTGTTTGATACGGAATAATATCTCTCCCTTGGTGGTTATCTTAGAGTTTGCAAAATTAAAGAAATTTTGTCCCATCATTTTTTGGTATTCATGATAAAGAATAATTTTTAATATGTTTTTATTTCCTTGTCTGACTTAAAGGCGGATCGGTCAACCGTAACAACAATGAGATTATACTAAATAATATTTACTCTGTGTCGGCCTAAGCCTCCTCTTTCGCCACCCAAGACTATCCCTCCTTGGTTTCATCAAATTTGAGGTGAGAAATCTGTGATGTATTATCATCATCGTCATCATCATCATTATCATACGCATTCCATTGACTTGCATCGCAATGCTGCTGTAACTAAATCAATCCGTTATCGGCTACGGCCAGTCGATGACCTTTTAAAATGTCCAGAGAGCTTTACGATTGACGACCCTTTCTTCGTGCTTCTTACCCATTGTGATTAAAAAGTTTCGTTGGGATTTGGGGGGTTGGGTGGTTTGACCTCAATAGGGGCTCCTGCTGTTTGGCTTTCGACATCTAGACATGAAATAATGGTACAATATTTGATGTAAAAACAAATTTCAAAACCTCATTTGCCCCCTCCTTCACCCTTAAGTGGAATTTCAAATTTGTGGCTCAACAAAAATGGCTGATACGGATTTAGGAGTCAGTTATACAGATCAGGTCTCAAACAAGGAGATCCTATGCCGAACTGGGAGTGGAACACTTAGTGAGGTTGTGACATAGCGTCACATGAGGTTTGCGGGACATGTTCTCCGACAAAATGAACTACGCATACCAAGAGTTGCGATGAGATGGAGGCCAGTACGAAGAAATTGCAAACAGGGACGTCCTCGTATTACTTGGCGCCACACCTTCATGGAGGACCTCAAAACAGTGGACATCAGGTGGGAGGAGGCTTCAGACATTGCCAGTGACAGATCTTTGTGGAGACAGCTTGCCGCCCAATGCGCCGAACGTAGCAGGAGGGCCTAACTACTAAGTAAGTAAGTCCCCCAACCTAGCTACGCCACTGTGAATGAAAAACGAAGACTTTGGAAGACTAGTCGTATATATAATAAATAATACTACTCTGTTTTATTGTTTGTGTATATTTGAAGCTCTTTGAGTGCGCAAGATACATAAAAAAGAACAAGTATTTTAACAAGTTGTCCTAATCTAAATATTTTCATTAATACATTTGTTTTCTGCAGTCGTTATATCGCGTTTAGTTGTCCCCCCTTTTCCAATTTAAAATTCTTTTCACACATTGTAAACGTCGCTGTAGGCCTATAACTTGTCTTGCAATGCACCCCACCTGTTGTAAAGCGCATTTACCGCCTGTGTGTTGGAATCTTGACCAAAAGTATGAAGAAGTAATTTTGGTGTATTTAAATCGAGCTTTTCTCTGATTGCTCTTTTTTGTCAAACGCTATTACAGAAGAGGCCATGCTTTAGTAAATGATTTTCCTTCCTTGTGATTCGATCCTTTTGTGGGAATCTTCTTTTGTAGACGGGCGAAACAAACAAATCTATACAATGTTATTTCTGAGACTTATTTCAAGAAGTATTTCTTCCTTGATCTTTTCCTGTAGTCGTCTCGTTCTGAAAATGTTTCTCTGTCCCTTGTCTTGTTGGCTCTGTCTTAAGCTCTTGTTAGTTTTCTTTCATACTTTCTCTTTAGTTTATAAATACTCGTTCTCTTTCAGTCTCTTTCTCTTTTAAACGCATTCTCTTTCTCTTTCATTCTCTTTCACTATCCTTCTATTTCTTTCCATTTCTCTTTTATTCTCTTTCTCTTTCATTCTCTTTCTCTTCCATTCTCTTTCTTTTTCATTCTCTTTCTCTTTCATTCTCTTTCTCTTTCATTCTCTTTCTCTTTCATTCTCTTTCTCTTTCATTCTCTTTCTTTTTCATTCTCTTTCTCTTTCATTCTCTTTCTCTTTCATACTCTTTCTCTTTCATTCTCTTTCTCTTTCATTCTCTTTCTTTTTCATTCTCTTTCTCTTTCATTCTCTTTCTTTTTCATTCTCTTTCTCTTACATTCTCTTTCTTTTTCATTCTCTTTCTCTTTCATTCTCTTTATTTTTCATTATCTTTCTCTTTCATTCTCTTTCTCTTTTTAATTTTTTTTCTCTTTTATTCCATTTATCTTTCATTCTCTTTCTTATTCGTTCTCTTTATCTTTCACTTTCTCTTTTATTCGTTTTCTCTTATTTTCTTTCTCGTTTATTCTCTTTCTCTTTGACTCTATAATTCTGTCAAACTTTCTTTTTTTCTTCTTCTTTCTTGTTCTCTTTTCGCTTTTGTTCCTTGCCTCCTTCTTGTTCTATTTCGTTTCTTTTTTATCTTTTTTTTCCATTCCTTCATATTTTCTTTCTCAATTTTTCTTTTGTTTAATCTCTCATTCTCTACTTTTTAGCGGCCGCCGAAAGGGGAAAAGACGCTATTAGTTTTGTGCGAAATGTCAGTACGTCTGTCCGTCTGTCCGTCCGTCCCGTTTAGATCTCGTAAACTAGAAAAGATATTGAAAATCCGACTTCACAATATTTTAGACCATTCAAAGTTCTGATGCAACGGCTACTTTTTTTTTCCTGAAAGCGAAAATTCTAATTTTTAAAATTATTATGCAAGCAGTTTTTTAAAGAGAAAAAGCTAATTAGTATGTATTTTATGTTAGACCTAATTTAAAATGAATAGTAATCTTATAAACATCATTTTCGTAACCATTTTTTTTTTTCTATACAGCGGAATTTTTTTTATATTTTTTTTTGAGGATTGGAATATGAGATTGAGCCTTTTCAAGACAATTAACTTATTTAGTTCGAACCGAGGGTCCCGGGTTCGAATCCTGGTGAAGACTGGGATTTTCAACTTCTGAGTCTACCCAGCTCTAATGGGTACCTGACATTAGTTGGGGAAAAGCTAAGGCGGTTGGTCGTTGTGCTGGCTACATGACACCCTCGTTAACCGTAGGCCACAAAAAACAGATGAACTTTACATCATCTGCCCTTTAGACCACAAACTAGTTAGGCCAGGTTCACATCTAACTTTACATTCACTTTCACGTATCCTTTGATCTGCGGGACGGTTGGGGCACTACACAAGATCTGTTGACCTTCTTTCTCCATTCTTATCTCTCATTTGTCTTTGATATAATTTCATTCGGATGTTCTTTCTGAAAATATTGAAGCCTACCTGGGTGGACCACTGGTCGTGCGGTTTGCGCGCTGGACTGTCGTTCGACGGTCGAAGGTTCAAACCCTGCCTGCTCCCATCCCCCGTCGTCCTGCAGGAGGTTTGGACTAGGAAGTAAACTATCTTCAACTCTGAATGATTATCCGAATTATGTAAAACATTTTACTTCGGGGGCCGATTTTGAGTTTGTGTTTCCACACAAACTGTCTTTTGTAAACTTGTTTTTAATCTTTTTAGTTTTACCTCATTTTTAAATCTCTCTAATAATATCTCTATTTCTTGGTTTCTCACTATCTTATTCTCTCTTTCATTCTTTTATTTTCGTTTTCTCTCTCCATCTCTCTTTCTCTCACTCCCTCTATTTCACTCCCCCGCTGCTTACTCTCTTTTTCTCTCTGTCTCCTCTTTCTCATTCTTTTATGCTGGCATATTAAACTATTTGTTTTTTTTATATAGACTGTGCTCCTTTACACAATGCGGTGTCACATATTTCTTGAAATTCTTACACATGTGCCGCCATTCATCGTTCCGTCTCTTGAGCTTCTGTAAATACATGTAGTAACGTATTCATAACCAACTTCAACTGCACAAAAGAAAGAATGTGTATTGATGGTCTTATAAGACAGTGGTTCTCAAACTGTGGCACGCGCATCCCTAGGGATCCACGAGATGACCGGTATCGGGTACGTAGAAAGAAGAACATTGTTTATAATTAAAATAATTTATTCGCTTAAAGCCGTCACGTAGCATAAAGCAGATGTCACATTGAGTTTATTTTTAGATTTCTGCAGCTCCTGCAGAGTTTCTTTGAACCGAAGTAACTGTAAGTTCATTATTAATGCTTTCTTTGGTTGGATGTTTGCCTCACGGAGGCGAGTTAATTCCAGACCAGACCATTAAAGTAGCGGGTGAGAAATTTAGCGGGGCGAAAAGAGATTATTCGCAAACACTTTCCTTAAGGAAACAGTATCAGGAAAAAAACAACAGGCAGACAGAGAAAACGATAGGAAGACAACATAAAAGAATGGACCGCCCTGCCATCGAAAGAGGTTTTATCTAAGGCCAAAGACAGAGAGTAATGGAGAAAGACGGTCGACAGATCTTAGCTGGTGTCCCAACTGAATCTCCGGCATAGCGATATTATCTGAGTGTTAAGCAATTGTTTAAAAGTAGAAATCTGCACTAAATTATAACATCAGAAACGCATTGTCTGACCAACACAATCTCATCGTAACAACAAAACATCTTCACATCTAGCGCTCAAATAGAAATATCATAACACCATCTTTTATCATAAGAACATTTTAATAGTAATCAACTCGCCGCTCATTACTGTTAAAATATGTCTATTAAGACCTGTTCTACAACGACCGAAACCCAAAGATTTGAAAACATTCTTCACTTGGATATTTTCGACTTGGCGGTGGCCGAGCGGTAAAGCGCTTGACTCCCGAACCGGGGACCGGGGTTCGAATCCTGGTGAAGACTGGGATTTTTATATTTCGGGATCTTCGGGCGCCTCTGAGTCCTCTAATGGGTACCTGACATTAGTTAGGGAAAATTAAAGGCGGTTGGTCGTTGTGCTGGCCACATGACACCCTCGTTGACCGTTGGCCACGGAATCAGATGACCTTTACATCATCTGCCTTATAGACCACAAGGTCTGAAAGGGGAACTTTACTTTACTATTGAACCTTTTAGCACGTGGACAAAGTCAGATCCCAATCGCTTCTGAGTCTATATTAGTACAGAATTAATTTATTTACAAATCTACAACTTTACAACCTGCATTATGTAATATTGCAATGAATTTGCTGACTGCTTTCCTTAGTTCTATTTCGTAGAACGTAGATTCAGGGACGATATGAATCTCTTCACAAATAAAAGAAACCGACTAGAAATGTGTCCCCTTAAAAGTTTCCGGTTTCTACTTACAAACATTTAGCTGAGTTATAATACACTCATTAAAATCTAATGAACCTCATAAAAGTAATTTTTTTTATGTTCAAAAAATGTATATTATAATTTCAATAAACATTCAACAATTATTATTATTATTTTTTTTATTTTTACATTAGTAATTGATACATTTTACATTAGTAATTTATATATTACGCATTTATGTAGCTTTTTCACTTAGGAGTTTGTGGGCAAGTTTTGACTATATACATCGGTTCCACGGGTCAAAAAACTTTGAGAACCTCTGCTTTAGGAGATCTTTTCAATGTTTACCTACAGCTATTGTCACACTGCAGTGTGTAAACTACGGATGAAATAGCGGGCTGGTCAAAGGGGTGTAAAGATTCACGCTTGACAGCGCAAAATTGGCTGACCACATGTGAGAGATCAACTCTCCATTATAGCAGGTCAGCTCACAAAAGCGCGGGAAAAAAAAAAGCGCAGGAAAAATTGGCAGACAGCCCCTTCGGAAAATCATTGATTTGCATAAACACGAGAAAGGGTCAAGTTAGAGAGTACGTAGGATACGAATAGGACGAAAAAGTGTTCTACAAGTGTCTGGGTACGAGGCTATTTAAAGAGGGTAGAACCAATCAGGAAGTTAATTGGTGGCTAGCTATTGTATTATACGGTTGACTAGTTTTTAATCATTATTATTGTTATTATTATCTACACTGCCTCTTACAATTCATATTTTTTTCATGTTTGAGTTTAAATGTATTGAACTCGAGAAAATTATATCTAGGGCTGTTATGGGCGTAGCCGGGATTTTTGTTGGGGGGGGGGGCAGGATTCCCCCCCCCCCAGCCATATATATTTGTCATCTACAATATATACGCAAAAATGCCACTAATTGATCACGAGATCTCTTAAACTGTCGTACGTATCCACATAAATTTCGTACTCAGGTTCCTTTTGCCTACTAGGAATGCTTTTTGACAGATTCGCAAACTGATCGCCGCAATTCGCTAAATACCGCAAGCTCTATCAAACCTTTGTATTTTATTGCCTGTCTTTCACCAAAAGGCCTAATTCATTCTAATTAAAAATAAATATGCCACCATATGCCGTATTTTTAAAGAATTGTTTTCTTATTCTCTAAAGTCGACTTATTTTTAATGGCCCTTACGTCATTTCCCCTTCCTTTTAGACGCGGTTTAACTCTTTACCTCCGTAATTATTTTTGCACATTCAGATGGAATTCTTCAATTTGCTCATTACTATTTCACTACCTATATTATGATTAAGCTTCAATAACTTTGTTGTGACCAGGAAATGTTTTATTTGGTATAGGGTTAAAGGGGAATGCATGCTCCTTCTATATAACGTAAAGAAAAGTTTTTAAAATTACATATTAATTTAATTTAATGAGGTCAAATCAACGATGGTATCGTCGATTAGGAGAGAAAGAGTTAAATGAAAAACCAATCCTTATAGCCTTAATAAGATAGATCTAGAGACCCAGAGTCTTTTTCGTTTTTACGAGAGAGAGAGAAAGAGAGAGATAGAGAGATAGAGAGAGAGAGAGCAAGGAATAGTACTTTGTAACATTGTCAAAAAAAAAAAAAAAAAGCAAGATCTAATTCTAATAGATAAACCCTAATGACAATAGATAGTCATTTCGCTACATTCAAATTAAATCAATTAAATGATTACAATTAATAAAACCAAATCAATATTGCTTTTTATTTAAAGAACAAAATACCAAGAGAAATGAAGAAGTGGGGGTCGGGCTGATAAGTAAAAGTGCTACTAAAATTAACGGGCCAAAACTATAAGAGTGTTATTGTGTCAATGGTTAATTATGAAGCGAGTCTTTCCTAATAAAGTCAAAGGTTTATGTGAGAGAAATTACAAATAGGAGTTTCCAGAGAATAAAAGAGAAAAAGAGAGCGTGCCTTGAAATGTCAGTGTAACAGTTACACTAAATCAAAGGCTAAAAAATATGTTAGGTTAATCATGATAATGAGGCCCTAATAAAATAGCGGTGATCAAGCCATTATAGAAAATAGAAAGCCTGGGAACAAATCAACGGGCGTAGCCGGTGCGCACAGCTAGTACTCTCATAAAATGCAAAAAATTCTAATAATTATCTTATTTAGATGAAATTTCACATTGGCTGTAAACTACGTAGCGTAACGTACATAGAATGGACCGGCCTCTCTCTTGACATCGTGCTGCTGCTGCTGCTGGTCTGGAAAGGTGATGGGATTGGGTTATGCGAACTGTCACAGCAGCCCCTACGATGAACTGTCACAGCAGCCCCTACTATGAACTGTCACAGCAGCCCCTACTATGAACTGTCACAGCAGCCCCTAGGATGAAATGTGACAGCAGCCCTACGATGAACTGTGACAGTAGCCCCTACGATGAACTGTCACATCATCCCTTACGATGAACTGTCACAGCAGCCCTTACGATGAACTGTCACAACATACCTTACGCTGAACTGTCACAGCACCCTTAGGATGAACTGTCACAGCAGCCCTATGATGAACTGTCACAGCAGCCCTACGATGAACTGTCACAGCAGCCCTTACGACGAACTGTCACAGCAGCCCTACGATGAACTGTCACAGCAGCCCCTACTATGAACTGTCACAGCAGCCCCTGCTATGAACTGTCACAGCAGCCCCTAGGATGAAATGTGACAGCAGCCCTACGATGAACTGTGACAGTAGCCCCTACGATGAACTGTCACATCATCCCTTACGATGAACTGTCACAGCAGCCCTTACGATGAACTGTCACAACATACCTTACGCTGAACTGTCACAGCACCCTTAGGATGAACTGTCACAGCAGCCCTATGATGAACTGTCACAGCAGCCCTACGATGAACTGTCACAGCAGCCCTTACGACGAACTGTCACAGCAGCCCTACGATGAACTGTCACAGCAGCCCTATGATAAACTGTCAAAGCAGCCCTACGGTGAACTGTCACAGCAGCCCTACGATGAACTGTCACAGCAGCCCTTACGAGGAACAGTCACCGCAGCCCTTACGATGAACTGTCACAGCAGCCCTACGACGAACTGTCACAGCAGCCCTACGATGAACTGTCACAGCACAGCAGCCCTACGATGAACTGTCACAGCAAACCTACGATGAACTGTCACATCAGCCCTTACGATGAACTGTCACATCATTCTACAACGAACTGTCGCAGCTGCAATACAATGAACTGTCACAGCACCCCTAGGATGAACTGTCACAGCACAGCAGCCCTACGATGAACTGTCACAGCAAACCTACGATAAACTGTGACATCAGCTCTTACGATGAACTGTCACAGCAGCCCTACGATGAACTGTCACAGCAGCCCTTACGATGAACTGTCACAGCAGCCCTTACGATGAACTGTCACATCATTCTACAACGAACTGTCGCAGCTGCAATACAATGAACTGTCACAGCACCCCTAGGATGAACTGTGACAGCACCCCAAAGTCAAGGGACAGATGATGATGATGATGATGAATTAGTAGAGCGTAAAATTTCAGAAAGATCACTTCATCAATTATTTACTTAATTTTTAAAAAATGTTTTTTGTCGATAGTTGTAAAAAAAAAAGCTGTCATTATATATATTGATCCATTAAAATGTTATTAGTAAATTAAGAACTATATATTTATCTTTGACCATTTTTTAGATGGCCGGTTAACTAAGTTGATAGAGCATCGTGCTCATAGTGCGAATATAAAGGGTTCTACCCCCATTTTGACCTAGTTTTCGTTTACGTTTCAGTCATAGGAAAATTTAAAATTCAAGGGAAAGAAGCAGTTTCTATTTTAATATAGCGCTACAAAATCAGGAAAAATAAAACATGAAGGTTTAGTTTACCCTATGATTGTAACATGAAGTAGGGAGTGATTTAATGATAATAGTATCTTTTAGAGACTTCGGCCGCATTCCACTTATGGCTGACAAAATCGAATTCAAAGTTTTGAAATAAGAATCATTTTTGGTTAAAATTATCTGCATAAAATTAGGTAGTGTAAAGCAGACGTTGTTCAAAACAGACCAAAGGAGATCCCCCCCCCCTTTCTTTAAGATTACACTTTGCATTCAATCCGAGAATGGAGATACCTGAAGATGCTCAGCCCACAAGGTAACAGCCAGGATAAGCAATAGATGTACTGATAGGGTGAAAGATACAGAACATACAGATACATAAACAGAACATCTCACACATAGGCGAGCATCGTATCTTGAAACAGATCGTCTTTCACATCACCCCGCGACATCTCTTCGTATCAAGTGAAAAGCTGAAATAGATGAACTAAGTTGGCTGCCTAAATAACTAAAGCACTAATAGTCCGAATATATGCGACAGAGATATTTGGTATCATTTTTTTTTAAAGTGTAGACAAAGAATGAACGGGCACTTGAGTTGTATGGAGCCATAAAGACTGACTGACACATGCACACCGACACTGTGGGAGAGGGCGGGACTGATAACAAGAAAGGGAGAGAGGGAGAGAGAGGGAGCGAGAGGGGGAGGGGGAGAGAGAGAGGGAGGGAGAGAGAGAGAGAGAGAAAGAGAGATGGAAAGAAAGGGGGAAGGGGAAGAGAGAGAGTGTGAGATAGAGAGAGGAAGGGAGAGAGAGAGATGGAGGGAATATATACGACAGAGATATTTGGTATCATTTTTTTTAAGTGCAGACAAAGAATGAACGGGCAGGGAGGGAGAGAGAGAGAGTGAGAGGGAGGGAGAGAGAGAGGGAAGGAGAGAGAGAGAGAGAGAGAGGGAATGGGGTGAGGAAAAAACGGTGGAGGACTGGGAAGGAAGCAGACAACGAGAAAAAAAATGAGATTTTGTAAATAGTAACACAAAGATACTCTAGCTCTATTCCATATGTTCTTGGACCTAATTAGTCAAACTGCTATTGTTAACTCTTTCTCTCCTAACTGACGATACCAACGTTGATTCCACTACAGTGTGATAAATAATTACGGAGAGAAAGAGATAACGACCAAAACTTATGACGTTAAAACGAAAGTCTCAAGACGTTTCAATAATCTCATGACAGACAATATTATCACGTTAACACAGAAAACCTTAGGACGTTTTTTAAGACAAACGTCATTACGTCAAAACAGACTATAAGCACGCTGTTCAGACAGAATATCTCATGATGTCAAGAAACAAAAATGTAATGACATTAAGAAAGAAAATCGCATGGCCTACGGTTAACGAAGGTGTCATATGGCCAGCACAACGACGAACCGCTTTTACTTTTTCCCCAAACTCATGTCACGTACCCGTTAGAGCTGGGTGGACTTAGAGGCGCCCAAAGATCCCGAAATTTAAATTCCCAGTCCTCACCAGGATTCTAACCCGGGACCCCCGGTTCAGAAACCAAGCACTTTACCGCTCAGCCACTGCGCCTCCGAAGATTTGGCTATATTAATAAAAATAAATTCTCCATTAAGGCGAAAGGAATCCGCTCAGATAAATGAAACCCTGTTTCTCCCTCGCATCGATTCTAAAAATAAACTGCCAAAATAAGTTTTCGCTTGATTCGTCACGTCACGCAGCGTTGTTTTCCTATCACTTGATGTGTGTCAACAGTTGTATTTGCCTGGGAGGGAATGGGGCTGGGGGGGAACTTGGAGGGGGATTCGGGAATGGTAGTTTAAGACAGACGTGAAAAAAGGCCATGATGAACATAAGGAAGTATACCGCGTTTTCCTAGAAACGTGATAAGACTAAGACTGCTTTATTGATCCATACAGAAATTTGTTGTGATTACAAGGACTCTTTTCTCATATAAAGACAACACAACAGAAACATACACATAAATACAACAGACACAACATAAAGAGTTCATTCAGCGACTACACACAGGCATCTTGGTCCTTTTCATGTTCCGTGATCAAAGGGTGGCGTTGATATAGTCTGACCGAGTGAGGTACGAACGAGTTTTGTACCGCTCTATTCTTGTCTTGATCGACAGTTGTCGCCCACTTCGCGACGACTTGATGTAGTTATGATGGAGCGGGTGGCTGTTGTCTTCCAAGATATTTGCGATTCTTCTTAGGCATTTCTCTTCAAAAGCTTCCTATAAATATGGTAATGTTGTGAGTATAATTTTTGATGCCCTTTTTATGATGTTTTCTAGGCGGCGCAACAGTTTAGATGAAGCGTTGCCTTGTCAAAAAGTTTTTCCGTATGTTAGCAGATTTTGTATAGTGGCGCCATAAAATTATATAGGATCTTCTTATCCAGTTTAAGGAAAGAAAAAAATAGAGATAAAGTCTATTATAAGCGTATGTGACTTACAAACATATCACTCATGAATTTCCTTTTTTGTTAGAAAGGACAGTTCAGTCCAGGACGCAAGGCAGTGCAGTTCAAGACAGAACAGCGAGTAGACCGGGACTGTTAGTCTGCCATGAAGTCCTGAAGTGAATGTAAGACTAAGATTAAGACTGCTTAATTGATCCTTACGGAAATTTATTGTGATTACAAGGAGTCTTTTCTTATATTAAGACAACACAACAGAAACATACACATAGATACAACAGTACGAGTCCAGGAAGAGATAGAGACAGTAGAGTTTATTAGTTTAGTACGGTGATGTACAGTATAGCATTTTTAGTGTTGATGTATTACCAATAGTCTAGTATTGGCTATTATCTATTTGAGCATTAATTAAAGTACCAGATTCTTTGGAGCTCTTTTTGTCAAGTTCTTGATGTGTTAATGTGTTGTGTGTTTAGCAGTGTTTAGAGAACGCCTGGTTAGGAAAGAGAATCGTAACAATCGAAGCAGGACGTTTTGGCGCCGCCGTTTTGGCTCCGCCGTTTTGGCCCCGCCGCTTTGGCGCGAAGGTCGTTTTGGCGCGAGCCGTTTTGGCGACTGTCACAGTCCAGTTTTAGAACCGCTGTGACATGAAGTGATACTCAGTCACCTATTGCAATATTCCGTGCGGGCAAGCACGAAGTTATGTGAATAAGTTAAAGGACTCTGAAATAAGGGTCAAAAGTTAGTTAGTAAAGAACTCCAGCAGAGAGTGGATGTACGATTTTCTCTGTCTGTAATATGTACCTTAATGAATTTGAGCTTATGTTAACTTGAGAGATTTCTTCGGACTTATATTGTGAACATTTCATTGATGCGATGACTTATTCCACATGGCATGAACAGCCAGTATTTATTGGTGTATATTTTGTGACGGCTGAAGTCGCCAGTATTTTCTGTAATTTATCTTATATGTAATAAATTCCATGTCTGCTACCAGTGTGTTTATCAGTAACTCTAAATGTTGTCGTTGGAGACTTTAGTATACTAGTATTGTTGCGCACTTGCAAATCTAGTGCGGTTAACAAAGTACGTCGTAAGGAAGGGCATTGCACCAGTGCCAGAAGAGGCACCTACAACACACGGACACACCCACGCCGCTACGCCTACAGCCAAAACCAAGTAGCGACATTTGGTGGCCAGTATGTCTTGAATGACAGAACGAACCTACACTCTTTAACAAGTAAATCGTTGATCGTCTACATTCCATCTGGCGTAGAAGTACAAGGACTATTTTCTTCCATTATGGCGGCGAAAACAATTGAACAAGAAATCAATGACTCTGTTGTAAACTCATAAGGACTTATGAACTCTAATCTACTACCTCGACAAGATTAAACTTCAATTTGAGTACTTCAACTAGAAACTTTACCTTACAAAGAGCCATTTTGAACCAAGATCTGATGCAGATTGATGATAAACAACAGGTCAAGGCCCATTCATCTTAACTTTTAGAGATCTACTACCTTAACATCCTCATACACATAAAAGTCGATTTAATTAGTGTGTATGAAACTGAATACAGTCATGCCTGATGAGCCGCAATATGGGTGAAAACAATTACTGAAGAAAAGCCGAAGCCGGAGTACAGCTACCTGTCTGTGCTAATCAATTCCGACGTCATTCAAGTCGACGATTCATCGTGGTGTACGTCTTTTGAGACTCACCTAATCATTTGTTCACTGTTCCAGTAACAAATTGTGGTACACTGGGGCACGTGATACCACCATATCGTCCTAACTGAAGAGAATCTTCTCCATAACATCTTCTGTGAAGAACTTCTCCTGTCTTATATTGCTAATTAAGTCAGTCATAGACTATTGGATTATCTTCTAAAAGATCAAGTACTTTGGATTATGTATACATATACTATTTGTCATCTTAGTCATCGTTGCCCATACTATTTGTACTAAGCCCTTATTGGATCACTAGCTACCAGTTTATTTGATTCTGTTGGGATTATTGAACTCATTGGATATATTACCTCATTTCATTGGTTTACTTTGTGACTGGACTATTGGATATATTACCTTATTTCACTTATTTATTCTATGTTTGGATTATCACTGGACTATGGATCTACACTAAGAGTATCGAGCTTATCTACATCAGACTACACTAGAAAGCCCCTGTAAGTTTTGATCAACTATTGAATATATTTGTTATACATTGATATAATTTAAAGCATCCAACTAATTATTGTTGAATTTAAAGTATCCAATTAAGTATTGTTGACTATTGAAGATAGTCACTAGTGAGTAACTATTTTCATTTTTCTAAGTGTTCTTTTAAGGGTGGCTGGAGAGGGACTATTTTATGAACTATCATAACAATAGGATCTATTAGGGTCTATCCTATTTGTTCGTTAACCTCTATAAGGCCCAATGCGTTTGAGGCTCTCCTTGTTGGTACGGAGGTCATAGAATATAGTGGGAAATTATTTATTTAGCTGTTGAGTCTTGTTTGTATTTCTGTCAGTGTACTTAATCTGTATCTATATTGTTGTTTGTTTAAAAGTCCTGTATCCATATATCTGTATTTCTCCTGTCACATTTCTACTTTTTATTAATTTCTTTAAAAGCAGACTGTGTTGTTCTCTATATTGTTTCGGTGTTTGTCTCTTTACTTATACTGTACATATATTTTTCTTTCTTTTATTAATTTACATTTTTCTACTATTTTACTTTGGCACAACAGCACACATGTATAATATATGTTGAAATTTATGACTATTGAATTTGAATAGTTTATAATTGAGTAACTGAGTAAATTTTGATCTAGATCTATACATTTGTTTCACAATTATCACTACATTCTTTCATTATATTGTAACCATTGATTGAATTTTTTATTGTTGTACAATATACACATGTAAGATAATTGACACACATTGTATTGACAAGTATAACACAGTACATTTTTTTTCTTTTCTCACTTAATTAACTACACAAAGCATTAAACATGTCTTCCTATGACAAAATTTTAGAGCTAGTGAAAGTCATGGAACTAGAAGGGGATGAGAAAAAGGAATTTATCAAAAAAGAACTAGAAAAGGCTGAGAAGAAAGAAAGGGAGGAAAGAGATAGGGCTGAAAAAGAAAAAGATAGAATAGAAAAGAAAGAAAGGGAAGAAAAAGATAGAATAGAAAAGAAAGAAAGGGAAGAAAAAGATAGAATAGAAAAGGATAAAGATAGGGAAGAAAGAGCTGCTGAAAGAGCTCATCAGAAAACATTAAAAGAACTAGAAACTAAACAAAGAGAAAGCCAAGACAAAGTAGAGTTAGCTAAACTAGAAGCTGCCAAAACAAATCCCAACATTAATACCCAACAGTCTACAACAAAGCCATTCATCTCTAAATTCCATAAATATAACTCAAAAGATGAAACACTTGAAAACTATTTAGTCCAATTTGAGCATATAGCCTCAACCTATAGTCTTGACAATGAGGACATGGCCAAACACCTACTAGCAAATTTGTCGGGAGAACCCCTCAACATCATTTCCACTCTAACTGTAGACCAAAAGAAAGACTATGCAGCAGTAAAGACTAGATTATTAGAACACTTTGGAAAAAACTCAGATTTCTATCGTAAGCTATTCAGGGACACTAAATTGAAAAAAGATGGGGACTTCAACAGAATAATATTCGACATGAGGACTAACATGATAAAATGGTTAGAGCTAGCAAAATGTGACATCAAAGACCCGACACAAATCCTAGACATGCTACTTATAGACAATGTCCTCAACAACGTGACAGACTTAGTATTTACTTTCCTTAAAGAAAAGAAGATCAAGACAGAGACTGAACTGATAACGAATCTAAATCTATTTAAAGACAGTCACCCTGGACACACGATTGACAAAAGAGACCTACACCAACTAGTAGCCACAGCAACAACATTCAACAACAACAACAATGACAAATTTAAATGGTCCAACACCAAGACTTGTTTCAATTGTGGGAGAAAAGGTCACGTGAAAAACCAATGCAAAGCTCCTATAAACTACAATAACAATTACAGATACAGAAGTTACACCAGTTTCTACAACCCAAACAGCTACAAACAAAACAACAATAATTACAATAATAGACCATATAGACTACACCAGAGTGCAAGTCCCAATGAAAGAAGAAATTTTGCAAAACAGTTACCAACACAATAACTATAATAGAAACAACAGACAATCTAGGAGGGACACATACAACAATCAGTCTAATAACCATCTACACAGAAATAATAATAGTCATGACAATAGAGAAGAATGAACAGCCTACATGCATTACAATAAGCCAAAATTGAACCTATACCCCTCATACGTAAATGGAATTAAAGTAGAAGCCCTCAGAGATACAGGAAGCAGTGCCATATTAATAAATTCAAAACTAGTAAAACCAGATCAAAAACTGCCAGAAAAGATCAAACTTACATATGCCAATCAAAAGAAATTTGATATTTGTAATACAGCCAGAGTACACCTAGATACCCCATGGATAACTGGAGAAGTAGATGTTATTATTTTAGACACACCAGCACAAGATTTAATAATTGGTAATGTTAATGGTATAAATGATTTAAGTAAAGAAGAAATTATAGAATGGGCAGCAAAAAAGGGTGAAATTTGTGAACTATCTGCTGCACAAGATACAAGTCCTACTACAAACCTCTTAACTAGTGATAACATTATTAGAGTAGAGAATCTATCAAGATACACTAGATGGCAAACAATTGTGGGAGAATTCAGCAATGTAGCACATGTTAAATGGGTAGATATAAGAACTCAAGATAGATCAAATAAAATTGCATTTGTACACTTAAACACAATAGAAGATTGTTATAGAATTATTAAAGCATTCAATAATAAGTTATTTAGAGGAAGATATATTAATGTGAAATATGAAAATGTCTAACTTCACAATGTAATTAGAAACAACCATTTTCAAGCAGGTCAACCTGACATTTTTTCTTGCCATTTTTCTAATAAGTCATGACACTTTATTGTTACACTTTTCTTTTGGGTCATGATGACATTTATGCTTATGATCAATAACAGATCATCTATTTGCTCATTGTATTTTATTGTCAACTTGTAATATGACAAATACCAGATGTGTTTATTTTGTGTGTATATATTGTACTTCATTACTGATCATGCACAGCAATGTAAACAATGAGATTTAAACAACAGTGAACTACTTGAACTGTTGACCTGAATTTTTTTTCATAACAACTCACAGATGTAAATATTGTCTAAAAATTTTTACACACCTGAATACTACAATGAATGTTTATAAACATGGAAATTTGTTTACTATTGTACTTCAATACTACACTCAGACTATTTATAGTAGTCTTATGCAAGGTCAACCTTGAACTGGATTGACATGTCTGAAAATTTTTTTCATTTTTCTTGATGATGGCAAAACTTAGAATAATATTTTGACACAGCACATCACAATTGTAAATAAACATTAACCTCTTTTTTTTTTCTGTAATAATTTTGAATAAATTTACTCAGTGTGTCAAATGATACACATTGATAATGTTGTGCATCTACAATTATAGTAAAACATTGGATGTGGAATAACTTGTATATTTTTCCTTTTTTATATTGATTAGCATGTGATTGTTTGTACACATTTTTTTCTCTCAGTACAAATGTATGCATAAAGCTTGTTAACACTTGATGGAGGTACTTTTCATTACAATTAATGTTACATTTCAGTGATTTTGCTCTCAGTGAATTAAGTATATAAATGATTATACATTTTGGACTCAGTAATTTATATGATGTTATACATAATTACTAAGATTATACAACATGATATGAGCAATTGAAGTGAACTTACAGCACTTGATAGAATAATGGACTAAGCTCATATATATTTGTACAGTGATATTAATGTAAAATATATTTGTCAAAGATTTTTGGTCAAAAATCTTTTTGGAGTGTGGGGCGTATGTCACAGTCCAGTTTTAGAACCGCTGTGACATGAAGTGATACTCAGTCACCTATTGCAATATTCCGTGCGGGCAAGCACGAAGTTATGTGAATAAGTTAAAGGACTCTGAAATAAGGGTCAAAAGTTAGTTAGTAAAGAACTCCAGCAGAGAGTGGATGTACGATTTTCTCTGTCTGTAATATGTACCTTAATGAATTTGAGCTTATGTTAACTTGAGAGATTTCTTCGGACTTATATTGTGAACATTTCATTGATGCGATGACTTATTCCACATGGCATGAACAGCCAGTATTTATTGGTGTATATTTTGTGACGGCTGAAGTCGCCAGTATTTTCTGTAATTTATCTTATATGTAATAAATTCCATGTCTGCTACCAGTGTGTTTATCAGTAACTCTAAATGTTGTCGTTGGAGACTTTAGTATACTAGTATTGTTGCGCACTTGCAAATCTAGTGCGGTTAACAAAGTACGTCGTAAGGAAGGGCATTGCACCAGTGCCAGAAGAGGCACCTACAACACACGGACACACCCACGCCGCTACGCCTACAGCCAAAACCAAGTAGCGACAGCGACGGGACGTTTTGGCGCGAAATACATTATGTAAGTTTATTGTATTATTTCATTTAAAAGAATTATTCATATCTATGTTTTGCATGAGTGTTTGTGTTAAGACATATTTTTCACGTACTAAATGTAAATGTGTGTTTGTGTTTCACATCATTTTCTTTAATAAACATTTTGGCTTGTGTATGTGTGTTTATTAAGAGGCACACTTTTATTTTCAAAAAAGTTTTTTAAGATATTACTTTAAAATTAAAAACAAAAATATAACAAAATGAAACGATGATAGACTAAAAATTGATGCAATTATTTGTTTACATTAACATTGGTTTATTTAATAACTGTATGGTATCTCCAGCTATACATACCAAAAACTTGCTAATAAAAACAATTCGCTGAACGGTGTTAGAATTCATACTATACATACAATATTATGGTAGAGTGAAATAAACATTGTTATAAAAGCTACGTGTTTATTAAATTATCGTCAAATGATATCTCGCGCCAAAACGTCCCGTCGCCAAAACGGCTCGCGCCAAAACGTCCCGTCGCCAAAACGGCGGCGCCAAAACGTCACGTACCGTCGTAACAATATATATATATATATAAGAGGTTTTTGATATCTTATATAAACTTTTTTTTCATTATTGCACATTAACATATCAAGGTTATTCCAATAGCGGTTTTCTACACAAAGTATTTCGCATCATTTTTATTAACAATGAAGATTTAGCTATAAAAACATACATGTGGTTAACAGTAAAACAATAAAATAAGTTTTGTATAAACAAAACAAAGACATGACTATATAACATTGGAGCGTTAGTGAGTTAGATCAAGCATTGAACTCAGAGAGGACACAATTATGTAACACAATAAAGAAGAAAGTACCAACAAAATATTGAAATAGAATCATATTATCTTAACGCATTCTTTATATAAGATTTCCTACTTCCCAATGTAGTTACTGGTAGGTAACTCATAGCACCAAACTGCTGGTAGACAGATAAACCATTGTTGGCTTAATGTTTTCTTATAAACTTTTAAAATAATTGAATAACATTATTTAACTTTATTTATAATATAGATAAAATCAAGTGAACATTAAACCAAATAAATGTAATAGACTTAAGTACTAATATTGTTTTGTAAAAAAAAAAAAGGGAACCGATTTAAATAGAAGAAATTTGTGAATGATAATGTGCATGGAAGATAATTAAAAACAAGCTAAACGTAAAAAAAAAAACAATTAAAAAAATTTGTTGAGACAGACAGACAGACAGACGGACAGACAGAGTGAGTTGATATAAGCTTTGTGACATTTTTTTACAGTTCTCCTCTTTATTTACATAACTATTTTATTTTTTAAGACCCAGTTTACTTTCTCTAAGCAATAAACTACAGTAACATAGTAAATAAAAAAACACAAAGAGATATGGAGAAACCTGGAACGCTATAAGGTAACTTTAAGAAAAAAAAAATATAAAAGATGAAGTTTGGCAACATCTTTGTAATAAATAGACACATTTAGCAAGCTCACTAATGCCAACTACAAATTAAAAATCACTTTATGGTACAAGTGAACAAGCTTTTACTCTACAGTTCATGCACTAACATTGAAAACATTTAAAAAATCCCTTAAAAAAAAAAAAAGCTAAGGTTATCTAAAGGGGACAAATTCTGCCCTTAAAACTATATCAATAATGTACATGATATTTCCCTTATTCGATCTTAAACTAAATAAACCAACTTCATAGGAGAATGCGTGACGGAGAGATAGCGTTAACAATTAATTAAGGGGACTAAACCCAATACATTTAGCCATATCTGTACATACTGATGTATTGGTTTCCCTTGTTGGTATCAAACAAAATGATTCATTACCAGTATTTAATTGACTAATAGTTTTTTTTTTTTTTTTTTTGTAAATTATTGATTCCTGTCTTGTGTCAATGAATAATTGAGCGAAGTGTCAATTCGATACAAAATTGGGTGTGGGAGAAATGACGTGTACACATTTTTTACCAGACAGACAGATTGAGTTGATAGTAGTCTAGTGTGCTCTCCGCACTTTACAATATGTATGATTTCATCTTATCAAAAAGATATCTGTAATAAAAAAGGTTTCCACTAGTTTACATATTGCTGTAAACATTGCCTTCTTGGGCCTGAGATTCATCCACGTCTTTGTTCTTGAGGCTAGAAAATCTTGGAAAGAAATTCTCCTCCATGTTATTGTAGGCTGCTGAGGTGTCATTGTAACTCTGTAGAGCCTCGTGCAGCATGACGTAATGTTCCTGGAGTATAAGAATATTAATTACTTGTTAATAATAATAAGAGATCTTTACGTCTTAGAAAACATTCACGCAGTGGTGTAGCTAGGAATTCGCCCATCATCTGGGGCTGCATTTTGCGTAATATTTAATATAAAAAACAATTTCGAACACTTATTTGGGGGTTGAATTTTAAAGTCTCCCCCTTCCTTCCCCCACCCTACATACGCCAATGTAATCAGGGACCTACTGAGTGTCAGATAGACCCTGGGGTTACAATGTCATCCGGCCGGAGAATGGAGTTCCCAATGATGTGCATAACTCGTGTAACTGTTTTCATAGACTAGTATAACACTAAAAATCATAAACGATCTCTTAGTAAAGCGAGACTTGGGTCAATTACGATCAAAGTAGAAATTGTAAAAGTATTTTTTTTTTAAAGTGACCAACTAGTGGCAGCCCCGCCGGTCAAAAGGATTCTACCCAGAGGGTCTTTGCCCAAATGACCAGCCTAAAGAGGACTGGTGTGAACGCTAAAGAGAAGATTAGCATAAGACGTCAATAAATAAGGACGTATACTTGTAAGAAGTTATTTCTTGTTTGAATTAAAACATCCATAATGTCTACACGCCTCTGCTTTTAAAGCGAATCTGAATATATAGTTAATAAAAGTTACATTACGAAGGGCAGGGTAATTATCCCATATGGGGGACAAACGTAAGCAGTCCTTTTTGTGAGCTAAAAGGTGTTCGACGTAACAGAGGTGCCTCACGGAAACGCTTTCAAGACCAGCTTAGGTGCCAATTTGCCTTAGCTGTCATAGAAGAGATCACCTGGTTGAAAGCAGCTTCAGAACGAGACAGCTGGAGGTCACACACAAAGGCCGCGGGATGCACATTTGAGACCAAAAGAAAATCCGTTGCCGAGAACAGACGCAGACGGCGAAAAAAAAAATCTTAATCGACCACCTGCGGTCAATGGTAATGCTTGCCCTGAGTGTAGCAAAATATATAGGCCACAGCTTGGGCTGCGTAGCGACGGGAAATACTGCATTCCTCATTAATCTTAGAACTGGAAGTCAAGCCTTATTATTATAAAGCCTAATTTCAATTTCTCAATTAAAATATAACACGATTACCTTGGTGTAGCTGTACTAGCTGTTAGCAGCTACAAATCAATGACTAAGCAATAACTTTAAAAGGGGTTACTGGATAGCGAAATTTATTTTTTTTATTTTTGCTTTAACTTAATAACTATTGTTATATTATATCATATGACAACTCAGTAATAAAAAATATATATTGAATGTTGTCTAATGTTTCCGGGTTGCCATGGTAACGGCAGCCATCTTGAAAATAAACAAAAATTAGTTCATATAGGAAAATTCTAAAATTTTTCAAAATAGATAAATTTCAAAGCTAAAAATACTTACACCTTAAAGTATAAAGGTGGCTGGATGGAGCTAGCTAGATTTTATACATTTTCATTTAGTATTGTGCATTTTATGATTTTTTAAAAAAGGGTGATTTTTTTCCTGTAAAATGCATCCACATTTTTTTTTCCCAAAAGATCATATATTAAAAACTTCTTCAGCTAAAGTTATTAAAACTAGCTGATTCTCTGTATTATTTATCTCTGAATATGTGTACCAAATTTGACACATTTATCTCTATTAGTTCTAGAGATTTTAGAAATATGTTACAGGGGGGGTCACAAAAAATGCATTCACTCAAAAACAGTGAATTTGTATTAAGAAAAATATGGAAAATAGTGTTCACCACGCATCATTAAAATATTTTTTTTCAATAAAAAATGCTATTTTTTAGAAAATTTTTGGTGCCAGTTTATAAAATACATGTCCACCTATTTAATTACACCAAAATTGAAAAATCGATTTTTTTACCCAAAATCGGATCCAGTAACCCCTTATTAAATTAACTTAAATATGCTACTATATATTATATCCATAAATTGAACAACTTACAAAAGTTGAGATCACTTGTGGTCTTATTGACTTGACACTACCTACAACCAGAGGGATGGCCAGACAGGTGTCATGGTCAATTCTGTCCAGCAGAAGAGATAAAACACAGGCCAGTCCACTGTAGGTCGCACCGTCCCTAGAAGAACAAAAAAATGTTAAATCTAATTTTGTGCATTCTTATATTAACATTAATTCAACGAGAGGATTTAAATGATTTTAGATCGTAAAAAGAAACTCCGTTATGTATTCACCATAACTTTCTTTGGCATTTTGTGTTATATTGGGTCATTAATTAAGACTTTAAGATATAGCTGCACTGGCCTTCACTATAAGAACCATCAAAATCCATCGTTACAATTAGATAATCCGAATTGTACAACTTTTTTTTTCAAAGAGTTTTTTTTAAGATTCTGTCCTAAATCATCGCTCTTGATTAAATTATTCATTTAACCCGGAAGTGGCGGAACACATCCCCAAAAGATTTACTTCTATTGCAAAGTAAACTGTAAACATATTTCCATCAATGTAAAACCTTTAGATAAAAAAAACTACTATGTTTTTAAACTTGTAAACCATGTACTATATAAAAACTACATAAAAAGTTCCGTAAGGCTGTTATAGCAGGAAGTGGTAATAGATATAAGCATTCCTAATGGCGTTGGTCGTCTAGAATAGCATCTGACAACATGTCAAACTCTTATCTTATCTTATCTTATATAATACAGACGTTACTTCAAAAAAGAAGATGATTACGTCATACGCGTCATGCATTTAGTCATGCATATTAACCAATGACTTAAATTCTGCCAAGTCACTGGTTTTCCTGGCTAGCTCAGGCAACCCATTCCATGCTCTTGGCCTTCACGTGTGGATAATTTATCGAGTCCGGCGGAACTGTTTTCACTAACAGAACTAGAGTCGAAAGCGAGTAACTGGCTCCTGATAAGTATGCTTCGAGAAGGAGGCGCTCGTTAGCCATGGCTGGCTACCCACCTAAGAGAAAGAAAACTCCGAATTCAAAACTCTAATGCCTTGCAGCTCTACCTAATCATGGGGAAAGGCTTCGGAAGTCAATCTTGAGTAAACATTAGGAGGCAGTTTGCAGCAGTCAGTGCTACACCCTTGCAGAGCCTGCTACGCCTCTGACCCCAAACTGTGTCGGCACTTGCCGTTCCTTTGAATACATCAGCTGCGTGGAGATGTAGGGGGAGGGACTGATGTGTGGGAGACATCTTTCCCACCACAGCTAATGCCCAGGCAATCCTCTCATTTCTTTGAAATGATTTATAGTCACTTCGCGACTGAAGGAGACAATGATATTATATAACAACCATATACTAAATAACAACTATATACTATATAAAATATTAAAAACTATATACTATTGTTGTATCTGAAGAGTTACTCTGGACTGAACCATAATCTTCAAATACAAAAACAAAATTTTATAAAATACTCTTAAAGACACAAAGATAAAGGCACATTCCTTATCCCATATGCTAGTACAAATTTGTACAAATACTCCTTCTTCCCTAGTGCTATTAGAGCATGGAATGGGTTGCCTGAGCTAGCCAGGAAAACCAGTGACTTGGCAGAATTTAAGTCATTGGTTAATATGCATGACTAAATGCATGACGCGTAGGACGTAATCATCTTCTTTTTTTGAAGTAACGTCTGTATTATATAAGATAAGATAAGACAATGTAGTCCTGTGTGTGATCAGCCAACATATGCAACACGGGCCACTGAAAAAGGACTGATGTAAACTCTACCTGTGTAGATCTATTTCGTTATCGGACTAGGGACTGCGTGTTTTCAAGAGGGCATTGGGTCAAGTCACCCTGACCCAAGAAAGGACCAGCAGACTTAAGACCAGACAAAGATTCAAGAACAGGCTGTGTATAGCTGTTACTGCCAGACATTTGATTGTTATATTTTTTTGCTTATTTATTACTCTCATTAAAGTGTCTCGTTAAGATCGGAGCCCTACTTGTCAAGTTCTTGACTTAGCCATTTTGTTCTGTGAAGAGTCTATATAGAATCGGAACACTCTATAAAAACTATACGCTATAGTGCAGCTATACTGTATAAAAACTTTATACTATTGTTATACTATGCTGGATAAGAGAAGCGATTTTGAAACCAAAATTCAAAGGGAAAGATAATTCTATCCATCAACAAAATGCTATACGACAAAATGCCAAGGAAGACTAAATGTCATAAAAGACAAAATTTCAAAGGCAAAATGTCACAGAATGCAACATTTCATAGAAAGCAAAATGCTATAGAAGGAACGTTGTGATAGAAGTATAAATGTCATAGAAGTCAAATTGTTATAGAGGGCAAAATGCTAAAAGATGGAAAATGTCATAGAAGACAAAATGTCATAGATAGTAAAATGTCATAGAAGTCAAAATACTAAAATACCTTTCCAACCTTGCGATCTATTGAGGCAAATGGTAGCAAGCTCCTCTGTTTCTATGATAAATAACGAGGGTGTCACGTGGCCATCACAACGGCCAACTGCCTTTGCTTCCCCCCAAGTTTGTCAGGTATCCATTCGAGTTGGATGGACTCAGGGGCCTTACGTATTGTGTGAAATTAGTACATTTTAAATTATTTCAGAAAAAAAAATGCCTTAGGTAGAGTGCTATATAAGGTACATAGGTATAGTAAACCCCGGTTTGTTTGTTTCTTAGCGCTAAAAATAAAGTTTTCATAACAAATGCAGGGACATAATTATTCTCCTAAAGGTTCTTTTTATCACCTGCAGGTATAAATAATTCTCCCATTGGCGAGTGCGTTATAAGACCTGGACTTGTTAACCAGGGAAAGTAGCCTCCTTGCATCAGGGTCATGGACTTTACATTTCAAATGAATGACGTCGTGTTCCGCTTTCTGTCAAGACAAAAACATTCCATTTACATTTTTTAGGGTTATAATATCATCTTTCATACTTTAAACTGTCTTTAAAGATATATTATTCTAATACAAACTCTTAATTTTCACTTATTATCCGTATTCCTACCCAAACTGGGCCCCAGCGAAATCCGTTTCGCATAGGGCCCCACAATGGTTAAGTCCGGCCCTACTATTTAGTGACGAGTGATTACTACTTGTTCTCCCCCTTCCCTTTTTTTTCGCCGCTAAAGTTACGTGGGGTAACTCTAGTCCGACTTGCAGAAGTAGAAGAGTGATCTGTCCTTGACTGCTTGGTGGTGTCAGGAATGGTTGAGCCATGAAGAGAATTATATTTATATAGATTATCTCCAATAGCACTTGCCAAACTCAAAACAGTCTGGAAAGACAAAGGCATAGCCCTCCACAATAAAATCAGATTGATGCGCTCCCTGGTCATGGCGAGATTCTTATATGTTGACGAATCTTGGACGCTGACTGCAGAACAAGAGACGAGGACCCTAGCTTTGAAATTGAATTGCTACAGAAATATCCCAAGTGTCAAAACCAAAGACTGCCTTACAAACGAGGAGATTAAAAACAGGATTAATACAGCGATTGGATCCCACGATGACCTGTTAACTACTGTCAAATTAACGCAAACAAAAACTCTATGGTAATATGACAAGTTCCTCACGGCTCGAAAAGACCTTCCTACAGGGAACAGTACCAGGAAAAAAAAGATGAAGCAGACAGAGAAAGCAAAGAGGAGACGACGTCAAAGAATGGATGGGTCTATCATTGAAGAGATTATCCAAGGCCAAGGCATAGAGGAATGGAGAAAGATGGTCAAAAGTTCTCGTGTGGTGCCCCAACGGTCAAGCAAATAAATTGTCTAAGAGATTGGTAGAGGTAAATATTTTATGAACACAACTCTAAGTGATGTTGCAATTAATAAAATGTGCAAATGCCTTGTAATTAGAAGAAAAGTTAAGTAGAATCAAAAGGTGTGCCTTATATGCATAAAATAAATGTGAATATGACAGTAAATGTGAATATGACAGTATGTAAGACGATGGCAGTTAATGTGAGGATGACAAATAATAAGAAGATGAGAGCTAATATGAGGATTACAATAAATGGGACAATTTCCTAAAAAAGAAGATGGCAGTAAATGTGAAGATTACAGTAATCACGAGGATGACAGTAAATGTGGCGATGACAGTAAATGTGGCAATGACAGTAAATGTAAAGATGACAGTAAATGTGAAGACGCTAGTAAATGTAAAGACGGCAGTAAATGTGAAGATGACAGTAAATGTGAAGACAGCAGTAAATGTGAAGATGACAGTAAATGTGGCGATGACAGTAAATGTGAAGATGACAGTAAATGTGGAGACAGCAGTAAATGTGAAGATGACAGAAAATGTGGCGATGACAGTAAATGTGAAGACGGCAGTAAATGTGAAGATGACAAAAAATGTGAAGAAGACAGTAAATGTGAAGATGACAGTAAATGTGAAGATGACAGTAAATGTGAAGATGACAGTAAATGTGAAGACGCCAGTAAATGTGAAGACGCCACTAAATGTGAAGACGCCACTAAATGTGAAGACGCCAGTAAATGTGAAGACGCCAGTAAATGTGAAGACGGCAGTAAATGTGAAGACGGCACTAAATGTGAAGACGCCACTAAATGTGAAGACGCCACTAAATGTGAAGACGCCAGTATATGTGAAGACTGCAGTAAATGTGAAGACGCCACTAAATGTGAAGACGCCAGTATATGTGAAGACTGCAATAAATGTGAAGACGCCACTAAATGTTAAGACGCCAGTAAATGTGAAGAGGCCAGTAAATGTGAAGATGGTAAATGTGAAGATGACAACAAATGTGAAGATGAAATTTATGTTTAAAGCAAGACTGAAAGTGAACACAAATTTGAAGGCGGACATAAAAGCAGATTTAAAATAGGCCTACTTACAGTGTTTTCATTGATAACTTTGATTGTATGTTCTTCCCACATATTGTCTCCCTTTATGCCCATAGATCGGATGCTAAAAGGTGAAGCAGTGATTGGCTTATCTTGGCTCGGCAAATAGTTAGCTATTGTCTGGAAACATTATATGTAAATAAATTATTACCTTACAAGAAACATTAATTTTGAAATCAAATTCTAAAAATCTAATAATTCCGTTAAGATGTCGGAAAATTGTAGCTCTAGTAAAATAAATAAATAAGTATCTTTACTAAGGCGAATAATTACTCACAACTACGTCTCTCAATAATCAGAAGTTATTTCCTTTATTCAATATCAAACAAAATAACTACTAATAATTGACTTAATAGCTCATCTTTTAATTGATTCATGTTTTGTTAGATAGAATATGTGATTGTTTAAAATTTCAACTTACTCCAAGATTGGGTGTGGGAGAAATAACGTGTACAAACTTTTATCAGACAGACAGACAGAGCTTCGTAAAAATGTGTTAATGTGTTTATTACCTGGTCAGTGCTCCTTTTGTCCACTTCAAAAGCCACAATGAGTGATACTCTATGCTGAGTGACCAGTCTGAAGAAATCAATGAGAGTTGAAGGCATTGGGAGCTGAGTTAAGATTTGTTGATCTTTCTTATAAAAGCCCTGAAATGTTTGTGATACAATGGCGTTTTACTAAAGATATCAATATAAAACTAGAAATCTCAAACCACTTGAGTTGCATTCTTAAAGCTACATAAGAGACATTATTCCAATGTGATTATCAAAGTACAAAACAAGAATTCAATGCATCAAAATATAAAAAACATCTTTTTTAAAAAGAAAAGCTTATCTAAGGAAAAGAATCCCGTACTTACAACCATATATCTCAATCATTTAGAAGTTATTTCACTTATTAGATAACAGACGCTATAAATAATTATCAATAATCAATTGAATAATTAGTTAATTTTTTCTGTGGCGACATGCAATTTTTGCTTCATTATTCATTATTATTTCTTTGCTGGATGTATATTGAATGTTCTTTTCTAATTAGTTATGCGGATGAAGACTTCTGATCCCCTGGCAATCAAATCATTAAAAAAGAACAATCTGGTATAAACTTTGTCACATGTAAATTATTAGTGAGTCTGGTGAGTACGGATAATAAAGATTATCATTATTATTATTATTATTATTATTATTATTATTATTATTATGCTGCTACAGTAGCAATGAATATGTTTTTAAGTTTCAACACCTTGTGGGGAAGAAGTAACGAGTACAATATTTGTACCAGACAGACAGACGGACAGAGTGACTTGACATAAGCTTTGGGTAATTAATTAACTATGTTTGGTTTAGAAAATGGAAATAAATTTTACAGTAAATGTGCAGTTCTTTTCCTTTATTTAAGCTTTTTTTTTTTTTTTTTTAAATCTTTTTTTTATGGTGCATGTTTTTAAAAAAAGTAGTTTAACAATAAAAAATAATGAACACTAAAAATTTACCTGTACAAAAACTGCATTTATGTAGTCATCAAATTCTTTGGAATCGCTGCCTAAGTACGGCCTGTAACAATTTTCTGTCAAAAACATGTGAGACGAAATTATCATTACAGAAATAATAAATCTGAAATTGACTAAGATTGTAGATAAATTTAATTTAGCAAAATAATATTGAGATTTCCATAAGGGCACGTGCTAAAACTTACTTGGAATGATAGATTCGAATCTATTTTTGGTATCGACTACTTTTACATTCTCAGTATTCTGATAAATAGCTTCAGAATTGGTTTTTGGGTTTGATTCGTTTTGACATATGGCACAAATATTCTGAAAAATTAAAAATGGTATATTCACTTTTAATAATACAAGATTTTAAAAAGGCATTCAAGTAAAAAAATTAGGAAGAATGCAATTTTTTTTAGGAGATCACGCTAACCAAGCTAATTCCAGCATATTTTGTCTTATCTGACAAAGAAATAACAGAGGCGAGTCCCCCTCTGTATAAAGGCGCCATTTTGGCTGGACAGCTCTCACAAATGTCGCGGCGCGGAACGCATTTAAATCCCAAAGAAAAGCCCTGAGCGCAGACAAAAAGATCCTACCTAGACCCCCTTAGGACTACATGTGTACAGCTGTGACGTGGCAACGAGCTATTAGTCTAATTTGTTTACAGATTGTGACTTTGCAGATCAGTGTCCAGATATTCTATAACGATTGGTTTCGGGGGAGCCCTCTCTTGTGGAATCCCCGGGACGTAGCCGCGCCTGCGCTGCCTTAACCCCAGGCAAGGTCTCAAAGTGGATAAAAGAACTATGTTTGGGCCTACTTAGGCATAATCTGTCACTAAGCTTTTCGGATATTAGGATGGCAGTATATTATGTTTATATCATTGTATTGATTTGTTATGTGTAATTCAAAAACGTGTATTACACATATCGTAAAGGATAATAAAGATTTTAATAATGATCATTATTTAAGAAAAAACTAACATTGATTTATTCTCTGCTAGAGTCTACTTTCATTAGAGCGAAACAAATTTCAATGTAGTCCCTTTAACAATGCCCACCGATATAATGATGTAGCAGCAGTTCTGCCTTTTGATAGGCAGCGAGAATCTGCTCAGAGATGCTTTGAGATACTTAGAGATACTTAGAGATACTCAGAGATACTTAAGATACTTAGAGATATTCAGAGATACTTAGAAATACTTAGAGATACTTAGAGATACTCAGAGATACATAGAGATACTTAGAGATACTTAGAGATACTCAGAGATACTTAGAGATACTCAGAGATACTTAAAGATACTTAGAGATACTTAGAGATACTCAAATATACTTAGAGATACTTAGAGATACTCAGAGATACTTATAGATACTTAGAGATACTCAGAGATACGTAGAGATACTTAGAGATACTCATAGATACTCATAGATACTTAGAGATACTTAGAGATACTTATAGATACTTAGAGATGCTCAAATATACTTAGAGATACTTAGAGATACTTAGAGATACTTAGAGATACTTTGAGATACTTAGAGATACTTAGAGATACTCAGAGATACTTAAAGATACTTAGAGATACTTAGAGATACTCAAATATACTTAGAGATACTTAGAGATACTTAGAGATACTCAGAGATACTCATAGATACTTAGAGATACTTAGAGATACTTATAGATACTTAGAGATGCTCAAATATACTTAGAGATACTTAGAGATACTTAGAGATACTTTGAGATACTTAGAGATACTTAGAGATACTTAGAGATACTTAGAGATACTCAGAGATACTTAGAGATACTTAGAGATACTCAGAGATACGTAGAGATACTTAGAGATATTAAGAGATACTCAGAGATACTTAGGTATACTTAGAGTTACTTATAGATACTTAGAGTTACTTATAGATACTTAGAGATACTCAAATATACTTAGAGATACTTAGAGATACTCAGAGATACTCAGAGATACTTAGAGATACTTAGAGATATTCAGAGATACTTAGAAATACTTAGAGATACGTAGAGATACTCAGAGATACTTAGAGATACTTAGAGATACTCATAGATACTCATAGATACTTAGAGATACTTAGAGATACTTAGAGATGCTCAAATATACTTAGAGATACTTAGAGATACTTAGAGATACTTTGAGATACTTACAGATATTCAGAGATACTTAGAGATACTCAGAGATACTCAGAGATACTTAGAGATACTTAGAGATACTCAGAGATACGTAGAGATACTTAGAGATACTCAGAGATACTCAGAGATACTCAGATATACTTAGAGATACTTAGAGATATTCAGAGATACTTAGAGATACTTAGAGATACTCAGAGATACTTAGAGATACTTAGAGATACTCAGAGATACTCAGAGATACTCAGAGATAGTTATAAATACTTAGAGATACTTAGAGATACTTAGAGATACTTTGAAATACCTAAAGATACTTAGAGATACTTAGAGATACTCAGAGATACTTAGAGATACTTAGAGATACTCAGAGATACGTAGAGATACTTAGAGATACTAAGAGATACTCAGAGATACTTAGAGATACTTAGAGATACTTAGAGATACTTAGAGATACTTAGAGATACTTAGAGATACTCAAATATACTTAGAGATACTTAGAGATACTTAGAGATAATTAGAGATACTCAGAGATACTCAGAGATACTTAGAGATATTCAGAGATACTCAGAGATACTTAGAGATACTTAGAGATACTCAAATATACTTAGAGATACTTAGAGATACTCAGAGATACTCAGAGATACTTACAGATATTCAGAGATACTCAGAGATACTCAGAGATACTTAGTGATACTTAGAGATATTCAGAGATACTTAGAAATACTCAGAGATACTTAAAGATACTTAGAGATACTTAGAGATATTTAGACTTAGAGATGCTTAGAACTTCAAGTAAGTCTGCGAGGTTAGTTGTCATTATCCCCTGGATTCATGAACAACATGGAATGAGTTGCCTGAGCCTGCCAGGAAGACCAATGACTTAGCAGAATTTAAGTCATTGGTTAACATGACTAGATGCATGCGGCGTGGTACGTTATCATATTCTTTTTTTTTGAAGTAACAAGATAAGATAAGATTGTAGCTAATGCCTTGATATTCATTTCATTTCCATACTCATTCATACCCGATACTTATTTGTGATCTTATTTGTGATCGTATTTGTGATCGTATTTGTGATCGTATTTGTGATCTTATTTATGATCTTATTTTGACATGATCTCTTTTTTGTTCAGTTTCTTCTGTAGCAGAATTTAAGTCATTGGTTAGCATGACTAGATGCATGCGGCTTATGACGTAAGTATATTCTTCTTTTGAAGTAACTTTCTGTATTATAAGATAATTATAAGATTATAAGATAAGATAAGATAAGATATATTGTTAGATTAGGCTGAGGTTTAAGATTTATCTGGTAATCAGACAGACACCAACAACTACAAGGGCAAGGCCTATCAAATATATAATAGGGTGCATGGGCATAGGCGTTCATAGAAGTTGGGCAACAGCATCAGTCATGAGGCGTCCCCAAGATGGGAGAAAAGATAAAACTGGGGGGACAGTTCTAAATTTGAATAATGTTAATGTAAAATTTAATTTTTTTTTTCACCTGAAATTCTTTTTCCATATTTGACATTCCGGAAATCGATTTTGTTAGTAAATGTTGCATTCTGGTTTTACTGTCATTGAAAATCACGGTGGTTCCCATGGAAACTATGGCGGCTTGCGCAGCTTTGTGCAGAAATATATACTGGTCCTAAAAAGAACGTATTAATCCCGTAAATTATGATAGATAATTTTAAATATATATATATATATATATATATAAACCTTATCACCTAAAGTCATAAAAAAGCAAAAAAAAAAAAAAAAAATTTGAAAAGTTTATATTAAGTGTAATAGTATCAATTAGTTTGGATCAGTCATGTAAGAAATTTGTAATAAATCTAGACCAGCAATAATAAATCTGTGCGACTAATACTATTTTTAGCCATTGTTGATTGGTTAGCGCTATTTCATGCTTTAAGGTTTCTCAATACGCTATGATCCGAACAGTTGGGACAAATTGCGAGGGGGGGGGGAGGTGGAGAACGAAGAGAAAGAAAGAGAAAGCTGGGTGGATTTTACCGTTACTTGGTTTTTAAAAGCATTTACAAGAAATGAAAAAGAAAGACCTGTATTCGAATTCGTGGCTCACACTTCCTCTGGCCGACGTGCTAACCACTCTGCTAGTGAGGTACTTATGACTAGAGAAGAATAAATATTGTTTGTTTCAATTTTAAGCGGCGACCTATAAAGGGAGCTAATTCAGCTTATACCACCACTTTAGTCATGCACAGTTTCTTCTCCTTGTTCGAGCTGCCAAACAAAATAATTAATGACCAATATTTAATTAACTAATTGTTTTTTTGTTTTATTAATTCTTGTTTTCTCGGGTGAAATAAATTATTGTGCAAAATTTCAGCTTGATTGAATGTTGGACAAATAAGGTGTACACATTTTTTAACAGATAGACAGTCAAGCAGCACAACTTTACTTTTCTCCAACTAATGTCAGGTACCCATTTGGGTGGACTCAGAGGCGCCCAAAGATCCCGAAATTAAATATCCAAATCATCACCAGGATTCAAACCCGGGATCCCGATTTGGAAGCCTAGCGCTTAACCTCTCAGCCACCGCGCCAACAGTATAAGCCGAAGTAATAGAAGAACTTCCACTACACACACACAGATATACGTCCTAAAATAATATTACAATATTATCTCAGATATACGTCCTAAATTAATATTACAATATTATCTCTCTTGAAAAGGGGAATAACTTAAACTATTGACATTATACATTGATAAACACATTGTTACAGCTTACAGTTACTATTATATCTATCGTTATACAATCTACATTAGTTTCTCACGAAATCAAAGTGTAACTGGGTTCAGCTGTATTAGAAAACCTAAATAACTCGGTCAAGACGAACAGAAAACATTTATTACTATCGACAGCATGAATCACACACTGGCCTCTGTCAATGGGAAAACTAATCTACTTCTTGTCATTCGCGCAAACATTCTGTCATATGCAAATAAAAATAGATTATACACACATTTAACAGTGATACGCTGTAGACTTTGATTTAAGCCCCAGTGAGTTAATTCAAATCTAGAGTATATTAAAAAGCAGGTGCGGTGGCTGAGTGGATAGCGCTTGGCTTCCGAACTAGAGGGTCCCGGTTTCCAATCGTGGTGAAGACTTGGATTGTAATTTTGGGATCTTTAGGGCGAATGCTGGTGAAAAGTAAAGGCTATTGGTCGTTGTGAAAGCTACATGACACCCTTGTTAATCATAGGCCACATTTCTTCTTCTTCTTCTTCGTTCTCATTGTTATGTTGGAGTGTTCAGATGACTAGACCAATACATGAGATGAACTGCGCAGTGGTTTCCAAATCAGGGAGCTCTCCATATAGTTTTCTTGGGGTGTTTTGGGGCCAGTGTCTTTTACGGGCCTCTTGGTAAAGAGAGCAGTTTTGGAGGACGTGGTCGGCATTCTCTGGTGATCAGAGGCCACAGAAACAGATGACCTTTTCATCGTCTGCCCTATAGACCACAAGGTCTAAACGGGGAACTTTACTTTTTTTTTTAATACTGTTGGCGTTTTTTTTAAGGTCATGATAAGTGACACTTACTGGGGTTTGAATCATAAGAAATCTATCTTCTCTTAGTTTGACCAAAGTTTTGTAAAAATCTACAGATCCAGTCTCTTTAGCTTGACTCAGGATGTTATGGAGAGCAATGAATGTCCCTGTCCTTCCAACGCCAGCGCTGCAATGACAATGTGATATTTAAATTGATAAATGAAAATACTATATCCGAGGGATAAAGTCAAGTTAGAATCACTCTGGGGATATATCCTTATAGCTGCCTGGTCGTGCGGTTTGCGCGCTGGACTGTCGTTCAGATTTATCGATGGTCCCGGGTTCAAACCCTGCCCTCTCCCATCCCCTGTCGTCCTGCGGGAGGTTTGGACTAGGAAGTAGATTATCTTCAACTCTGAAGGAACATCCGAAACATGTAAAACATTTTACAAACATTTTACAAGAATCATCTTCATTCTGATAACTGTTAACAAAAGTTGTGGAAATATAAGTATTAACCAAAGTTCTTTAAAGTAAAAGCGGTTGGATGCTGTGCTGACCACATGAGACCATTCGCTTCTCTCCAATTCTAAATTTAAATATTCTAATTTCCTAGACCAGAAAATAAACACAATAATCTCCCCTTAAATTCGCTATTTTCGTACAGAAACTGGTAGAGAGCACAAAAAATATAACTCCCTGTTTACACTTCTCCAGCAACCTTGACCCGTAGCCCACGCTAACTATAACTAATTATTGTTTTATGTATAACAGATATACATAGTACTCACCTACAGTGTACAATAACAGGTGCTGTACTGCTGTTGATGTCAACTCGTTGTTCAAAATCTACCAGAGCCCAGGGAGTCACGGGCACGCCTTGATCAGGCCAGGAAGTGAAGTGATAGTGAGTCAAAATTTGAGTAGGTGCATCGCTCTGTAGAATTAACATTCATAACGCCAAAGAACATAAGATATATTTAGTCTAAAGTTGATTCCTTGCATTTAAAATGTATCCTAGGTTAATTTAGGGTCGCAGTGGCTGAGTGGCTTGTGAACTTGGGGTCCCGAATTCGAATCTCGATGAAGACTGGGATTCTGAATTTCGTGATTTTTTAGGATGCTACAGCGTCTGTTACCCTACAGCAATTCCGACCTCTAACAGGCAATGAGAATCTTTTTACGCAGGTTAAGGGCCTTGATAGTATCCACTTAGTTGATATAATAACATGATACATTGTTATTTTAGATAACTTCCATAATCACTCAATCTTCAAGCTTACCTTTCCATATTTTCTTTGTTTTTTTTAATTAAAGGTTTTCCTTATATTATGGGGTGGCGGTACTGCTATGTCAATGATTTTAGCGTTTTTGTTTTCAATAGGCAACAGATCAGAGCTATTAAAATCCAACGTTTTGTCAGTCTAAACAGGCCTATCCCAGTATAATAAGTGGACTCGAGAACCTGTTGTGGTGAGTATTTGTAATAAGATGATGTATTTCTATTAATCAAAATAGGTGTCAAAGCCAGGTGTTGGTGTATTAATTTTGCAACTTGGTTATGGCGACCTAGGTAGGCAGATTCTAAGGCTGAACATCATTATGTGTTCAATTGACTCACCCACATTTCGGCATTATTATTATTGCTGTAAAGGCGTCAACATCTTTACTTAGCTCTGGTATCTTTACTTCGCTCTTGGATCTATACTTCGCTCTTGTATCTATAAATAGCTCTTGTATCTTTATTTAGCTCTTGGATCATTACTTAGCTCTTGTATCCTCATCTAGCTCTTGCATCTTTATTTAGCTCTTGTATCTTTATTTAACTCTTGCATCTTTATTTAGCTCTTGTATCTTTACTTAGCTCTTGTATCTTCATTTAGCTCTTGGATCATTACTTAGCTCTTGGATCATTACTTAGCTCTTGTATCTTCATTTAGCTCTTGGATCATTACTTAGCTCTTGTATCTTAATCTAGCTCTTGGATCATTACTTAGCTCTTGTATCTTCATTTAGCTCTTGTATCTTTAGTTAGCTCTTGTATCTTTAGTTAGCTCTTGTATCTTTACTTAGCTCATGTATCTTTACTTAGCTCTTGTATCTTTATTTAGCTCTTGTATCATTACTAAGCTCTTGTATCTTTATTTAGGTCTTGGGTCACTACTTAACTCTTGCATCTTTATTTAGCTCTAGTATCTTCACTTAGCTCTTGGATCTTTACTTAGCTCTTGGATCTTTACTTAGCTCTTGTATCTTTATTTAGCTCTTGGATCATTACTTAACTCTTGGATCTTTACTTAGCTCTTGTATCTTTATTTAGCTCTAGTATCTTCACTTAGCTCTTGCATCTTTATTTAGCTCTTGGATCTTTACTTAGCTCTTGTATCTTTACTTAGCTCTTGTATGGCCTATTTAGTATTGTTCTTACCTTTTCCAGTTCTATTTTCCTGATCACGTAGTCAGCGAGTATTTGTGTGTCTTTTAGTTTGACCGTAATCTCTCCAAACGACGTGTTCCCACTGTCTGGCCAGTACTTGTCACACTTTGGCTGGAAGGAGAACGAGTTCAAACATTTTTCCAATATCTGTTTTAAATCATGTATAAATGATATATCTTTAGCGTTTTTACGCCTGAATAGGTAATGCAAAGATTACAGAAATTCGTACGTAAATAAAGAGGCTAATCCTTGATATACTGAAGCTGAATAGGATTCAAACTTTATCCTTCTGCTGTATTGTCTTTAGCAATGTATTATATGTTGCAGCTAGGGTGGCGGCCTGGTCGTGCGATATGCGCGCTGGGCTGTCTTTCGGACTTGCCGATGGTCCCGGGTTCATACCCTGCCCGCTGCCATTCCCCGTCGACCTGCGGGATGTTTAGGTTAGGAAGTAAATTACATTCAACTCTGAATTAACATCCAAAACATGTTAAACATTTTACATAACATTTTTGTAATTAAAAAATCTTAAAAAACAACAAAAAACAAACAAACACCAATGATTATCAAAGGGAAAGAACCACCAAATTACTTGCAGGAATAAGCAGAAATACATTCCAGTTTTCTATTTAAATAATAAAGCTTGTCATCGAGTCCAAAGTTTAATGAGTAATGCAATATTTTCCGTGGCTGCGTAGTCCCAGCTGTGACCTACATATTTTGCCACCTCCAGGGCAAGCATAACCATTGTCCGCCGGTGGTCGATCAAGAATTTCTTTTCGCCTTCTGCGTCTGTCCTCGGCAGTGGATTTTTTTTTTTTTGGTCTCAATGTGTATCCCACGGCCTCTGTGAGTGACCTCCGAGTAAATCATAAAATAGTATGGTCGGCATGTCAAAATCGCTTCTAATTGTTAGGTTTACGCTTAAGTCAAAGTCCACTCACTTTTCCTTCTTCGATCAAGTTTGTCAGCATGACCACTTTCTCAACTTTCTGTTCCCACAACATTCGGACAAAGTCGTTCACCACTGCACCGAATGGTCCTGTGGACAAACAATGATGCGGGAAAGCTATAAAAGAATGTTACGAAATCAAAACGTATACAACCATATTAAGAAATAACAATTAACAGCAAATAAATAAGCGCATTAAAAACAGGGAGAAACGTATCAGTATCCGTTTTTTTAACTCTTTCATTCCTAATCGACGATCCCATCGTTGATTTTGACCTCTTTAAATTCAATAAACTTGTCTTTGTGTTATATATAAGGACATGCATTTCCCCTTTAATTCTAGACCAAATACAACATTTTTATGATAACAAACAACAAAGCTATTGAAGCTTAATCATAACAGGGGAGTGAAATAGTAATGAGCTAAAAGAAGAACTCCTTCAAAGAGTGGGAATAATAATAACGGAGAGAAAGAGTTAAAGAAGAAATAGGAACTCATTGATCTAAAGATTCATTCTACACAACAAACCTTGAGCCGCAATGAATTTCACGTCGTTGTGACTGTCCTGTAAGGCATACAAAGAAACAAGCAATTTATAAACAAGCAAATTATAAACAAGTAAATTATGAACAAGCAAATTATAAACAAGCAAATTATAAACAAGCAATTTATAAAGAAGTAATTTATAAACAAGTAAATTATAAACCAGCAAAATATTAACAAACAAAATAATAATAAAAAATTACAACTTGCAACTATATCTCTACCTAATGTCGAAATTGTTTCCCTTTTTAGGTATCAAACAAGCGTAATTACCAATAGTCAATTGACTAATTGGTTAATTTTTAATTGATTATGTGTTTGTTAGGTACAATAAATCATTGTTTAAAGATTTCCCGTGATCCTAGAATGGATAAAGGAGAAATAGTGTGTTCCGTTATCTAAGGGGATAAAACCCCAAATATTTAGCATATCTCAGGATACTGAAGAAATAATTTCCCTTGTCAGTATCAAACAAAATAATTAATTACCAGTAATTAATTAACTAATTGTTGTTGTTTTTTAAAATTGATTCGTTTCATGTCTGTGTCAATGAATGATTTTGAAAAGTTTTGACTAGAACTGAGAATGAGTGAGTGAGAAATAACGTGCTCTAGCTCGTGAGAGGCTGCTTTTCAACTCTATGAATCTTCAGCCCACATTGCGTAATGAAGCCTCCAAGGTTCGATTCTATTCAGCTGGATTCTCTTTTCTTGGATTTAGGCCCGTGACGTTAGCCCCAAGTTCGAAAAAAGGCTTGACATCACTGATATTAGCATAACATTTTATGCTTTGATATTGAATTGAAACATCTGGCTATAAGAGTATAAGATGGTATTTTATACTATATGCTGATGAAAGCTAAGAAGACAAATGAGTTTGTATTGTTACAAGTCAACACTCTGGCTTGCGATAATGAGGCACTTCTCAATACTGTGAAAATAAAAAGCTGCGCTGGTTTGGTCATATTATAGTACAAGACTCACTGTCCAAAGTGTTCCTTCAAGGTACGGTGGAGAGGGCACAAAGAAATCCTGGCAGTACAATATCTTATCTTCTTATCTTATATAACACAGACGTTACTCAAAATAAGAAGATGATTACGTCCTACGCGTCATACATCTAGTCATCTATGTTAACCAATGACTTAAATTCTGCAAAGTCACTGGTTTTCCTGGCTGGCTCAGGCAACCCATTCCATGCTCTAATACCACTAGGGAAGAAGGAGTATTTGTACAAATTTATCCTAGCATATGGGACGAGGAATGTGCCTTTATCTTTGTGTCTTTCAGAGTATTTTATTAAATTAATTAATTAAATTTTGTTTCTGTATTTGAAGATTATGTTTCAGTGTTTTATGTATTATTGCTACTTTACTTTTGAGTCTTTTATCTTGATTATAAAAGAATGGACCGGTATCTTTCTTGATATCCTGCTAAGAACGCCTGTAGACTTGGAAGAATAGAGGAATTAGATTATGCGACCTGTCACAGCACCCTTACGACGATATGTCATGAGACAGATGAGAATGAAGCTTCATCCAACCAGTAAATCTCGGTAGCCCATTGCAACGTAGCTACTGTCTATTATATTCAATAGTCGAGTGGGAATAGTATTTTGTTTTATCTTTAACATTTAAAAGTGTATAAAGACAATAAATGGTGTCAGAGTTAAGGGATGGTGTGCTTTGGGTTCGGATTGCATGTGGTGACACCCATTACATGGCCTAAATTGTGCAGATGTGCCTAAACCCCAAAATATCACAAATATAATCCAAAGATAAATCATTTTTATTCAATGTGTATATTTATGTATTTGGAAAACGATCCATTGACTTACTCTGACGTAGGAGGCGTTGATGTAGTCTCCCTCCGACTTGTTTGTGTTGATCTTCAAGTGAACTCGGGAGTGATCGTCTGAAATGTGTGTATGCATTGGAAGAATGAATCTACATTTTATATTATACATTTGATAGTACTACATTACAGAATTAAAATAGTATAAATTATAAACTAAATCATTAATAATTATAAAAATTAAATTAAAAAAAAAAGAGAAACAAATATTTATGCTATTTTTTTATCACTATTTTCTGGGCGCTATAGGCGTTTTTTTTTTATATTTGCGCTATCGTCTAGGCCTGTTCTTGTGATTGGCATTTTTTTTTCTTGCTATTTTGGTCATTGGCTCTATTTTCTTGCTCACAGTACATATAAAAAACAACAACACAACGTTGATTCGCTAATCTTTCTCTGTTTCTTTTAAGACACAATATGATAGTGACAAATGTCTTAATGTTATTGAAAAGTTATATTTAGTGGAAGGCTGTGTTTGTCTTAGACAGAAACACTGGAAAGTTACATAAAAAATGATTTGGTGATTATTATTAGGTTTTCATAAAATGCATGCAAAAAACTAGAAAAAGAAATAGTTGACTTACAGGGACAAATATTCTTATATCTATTTTTATTATTATTTTCTTCACTGACTGCGACTTCTGTTGTAACATTCTTAGGCTTTGGAACTTTCTAGAAATATAAAAAGAGAATAATTTTTTTAAAGCTATTTCCCCAGCATTACATTGTAGAGTAACTGAGAAAATTATCACGCTACAGTCCCAGGGCGTAGACTGAACCAGCTCAGTCGAAATAAAAACACAACTGATTTGTTATTGATGGCCTCCTTTAGTTGCGAAACGACTATTGGTCATCTCTAAGAAATGAGATGAATTCCTGGTCATTAGCTGTGTTCGGATCGATGTCGCCCCACCAGCAGTTCCTATTCTCCACGACGCTGGGATAAGCGGCGTCGCAGGCTCTGCTATGGTGTGCTGCAAGCTGCATACGTTTGCAGGCTCCTGATTTTTCCTCAGGTTTGACTCCCGGAGCCTTTATCATTGGTGAAAGAAACAGATGACCATAAAATCATCTGCCCTTTAGAGCGCATGGTCTGAAAGGGTATTTTACTTTTCTTTTTACAAGACACATTTGAAGCCTAGAAAAAATTCTACATTCAAAGGAATATAACTGCATGTATTTAAACTCAAGTCCTATGTTCTTATTTTAACACCTCCGTCTATCTCTCTGTGTGCTGTAAGTTATTTCTCACACTTCTAATTTTCAGATAAAGTTTATATTTCTAACAATTATTCATAGTCTATGACTAAACATAAATCAACAAAAATAATAAGCAGTTAGTTAATCAATTAGTGATAATAATTAATTTTTAATACAGTGAAGTGGAGTTAAACATTACAGTATTAAGAGATATTGAGTTTTTATTCAGTTTCTTCACCTTAATTTTTTGTTGTTAATATTATGTTGCCAAAAAAGCACAAGACAATACCGGAAGTTCCATGTTCTCATAACGATGAAGGTTAACATTGTTCAGAAATTGTTTAAACGCGACGATCATTATGTTGTCTTTTGTCCTCGGGAGCGCATTAGTCTGAATTTTGTTTCAAGGGCTATGCCTTTGTCTGTCCAGATGGTTTTGAGTTTTGTAAGTGCTGCTGTTGTCTAGGCCATTCTGGCCAGTAAGTTCAGGTTTGGTGCCTTCATCTGAGACAAAAAACTCCAAAATATTTGAGGCTACTGACACGAGTCAGCTTTTTCTCCACCTATGCATCTGTAACAGTCCTGTGGTTTAATTATCATAAATTGGTTTATATCAAAATTTTGTGTTATGTTTCATTGATATATTGTTGCAATTGAGAGATTACAATTATATTCTCTGTTTCTTTTTTAGAATTCGTGTTTAGAATTGGTTGTGCAGTTTTTGTTTTTTTTGGTGTAGCATATTTGTCTTTTTAAGGATTCAATAATTTAAGTAATGTATCCACAGCAGCGATTGTATTCCTTTTTTGTATTGTATAAAAGATCTTTTCCATATATTTATGAACATGAAATGAACACTATATCTTTAAACAGTAAATTACCTTATATTGTTCAGTAAAAAAGGCATCTGAGTGAGAATGGATGTATTTATTTAGAGCTTCGACAGCAATCTTCGTGTTTGTCGCCATCCCAGCTACATTCAGATACGTTGAATCTCCCGCAGTGTCTGCAATTCAAGAGCAAGAGATTTAACATTTATACAGCTCGACATTAAAGATTGTTCAGTTGGACCAGTGAAGTAAGGGGGGACACGGTTTCCGTGCTGGCTTTACACTGTCAGCAAACACAACTCTGGTGAGGTCAGGTTCGGAACTCGAGCGCCCTTGAAAAGTAGCCGAGCCGTTAAAGCCTCTCAGTCACACATTAGACTTACTTGACAAACAACGTTTTTAGAATATGCAATATTATATAACATATACATAGCGGGATGTTAAGGACTTGTAAAACGCTTGGGTTTTGAGCCAAAAGAGTCTAGAGCAGCGGTTCTCAACGTTTTAAGCTCGGCGACCCCTTTTTACAATCCCCCTCTCTGCAGCGACCCCCCCCCACACACACACATACAGAAATAGAGGAGTAGACAATAACAATCCATATTTTTGATGGTCTTAGGCGACCCCTGGCAAATCGTCAATCGACCCCCAAGGTTGAGAACCCCTGGTCTAGAGTCCTAGTGAAAACTGTGGCTTTGCACATGGAGATTTATAGGGTACCCGTGAGTTCACCAAATATTAGTGGGTACCCGACGTAAATTGAAGCATAAATGAGGGTTGGTCGGTATGATGACCACATGACAATCTCGTTGACCTCTGCCTTAGAAACAAATGAGCTCTAAGGTATGTACATTAGGTACATACTCTCTCTCTCTCTGTCTCTCTCTCTCAGTCTGTCTTTCTGTCTGTCTATGTATCTATGTATGTATGTATGTATGTATGTATGTATGTATGTATGTATGTATGTATGTATCTATGTATCTATCTATCTATCTATCTATCTATCTATCTATCTATCTATCTATCTATCTATCTATCTATCTATCTATCTATCTATCTATCTAATTTAATCTCTATCTATCTATTTATCTATCTATCTATCTATCTAATCTATCTATATAATTTAATCTCTATGTATCTATTTATCTATCTATCTATCCTATCTATCTATCTATCTATCTTATCTATCTATCTTATCTATCTATCTTATCTATCTATCTTATCTATCTATCTTATCTATCTATCTTATCTATCTATCTATCTATCTATCTGTGTGTATGTATATATATGTAATACAATAGTATCAATCACCAACCTTGCCCAGCCTTCTCTCGTATGTTGTCCATGTGCATAACTTCATCACTTTTAGTGGTTTCTGGTTTCTTTTGATATCTGCGCCTTTTAGAAGTGAAAATAAATGTAATGTTATTTTTTTTTTTAGAAATCACTTTAATAACGAGGATACCTAAAATATGTAAATGGATTATTTATCACAAATAATAATAAATTATAGCTTTTATTGAGTGCTACTTTCATGCTTATAGCATGCTCTGAGCGCTATGGTCCAGTCTCAATTGTGGACCAGTTGGGGGGGGGGGTATCTGGGAGAAGGTTTCCTGTGCTGCCTTTAGACGCTCAATAAACACAACTCTGCTCGAGTCGGGAGTCGAACCCCTTCTTACGTAGCCAAGCCAAGATACGTTCTAAGCCTATCGAACACGCTTCCCACTATGCGAATACAAGATATTGCAGTCACCATAATGCACATTATAAAAATACCTTTTCAAACCTTGGGCACAAAATGTAAATTTATTCTTTATCTATGGTTAGTGACTATGGCATGTGGCCTGCACAATAATCAACAGCTTTACTTTCCCGATCAAATTGTATGTCTTTAACGAGATTCGAACCAGGGACACTTCGGTTTGGAAGCCACTCGAAAACAGGCACCCAGCCACGTTGTAAAACAGTCATTATATCGTCATTAAAATTAAGGGCATAAAAAAGTTACCTGCAGTCATTTTGTTGCAAAAAAATAAATAAATAATAATATATGAAAAAATATATGAAAAAAATTCATTTAAATATATTTGTTTTAATTTTATACTTTTTAAAATGTATAATAACTATAAAAATACTCATACTTATTTTAAACCAGAAATACATTTTTTAATTTCTTTAATAGAAAAATTAATAAAGGGAATAAAAAATAAATAAAGTTACTTCCAAAGTATTGCCCCCACAGCAACTAGCACAGCGACAAGGATGACGGCCATAATGCTTCCAACAATAGCGCCAACTTGAGACGAGTCTAGACCAGAGTCTAGAAAAAGAAATGCAATAAAAATAATGCATCCATTTGATAAATGAAATCACAACATGTATATGAATAGAAATAATATAGATTCCAACATTCGCTTGTGTAGTTTGACATGACAAAGTACATTCTTTTTTAAATAATCAAAACTAAAATGTGATGTACCAGTCACGTGGTTTTAATGTTACTCCCACCTTCACTTCATCTATCCCTTAGTTCGTTGAATAATTGGGGCACCACATATGATCTTTTGAACATCTTTCTCCCTTCCTCTCAGTCTTATACTTTGGGTAGTATCACTTTAAATGACAGGCCCGTCCATTATTTATCTTCCAATGGCTTTCTCGTCAGCTTCTTCTCTTTCTTCCTGGTACTGTTTCGTGAAGGAAGGCTTTTACGAGTTCTCAGAACCTTTTGGAGGCGCAGCGGCTTAGTGGTAAAGCGCTTGGCTTCCTAACCGTGGGTCCCGGATTCCTGGGGAAGACTGGGATTTTTAATTTCGGGATTTTTCGGTGTGTCACGAGTCGAGTCTGTGACCTATTTCGACCAGTTTCTAGAAGCTCGAGTTCAAACCAGTGCAAGTGTCCACCGTAAACAAGTTAATTTTAGGTATCCAATCAAAGAAAGGGGTTAAGGAAAAAATAGCACACGTCAGCTTCTAGAAGGTCAAAGTTACTAAAATAATTAGGGGATAAGTTTTCATGATTCTGGAATGTACGATTAAGAAAGATATAAATTGAGGGAAAGTCAATTAGACGGGGTCCTCGCTCAGTTCTCGATTAGTAATAAGTTTTGTGATATTAGCGGGTCCATTAAGTAAAGTTTTAGTAGTTGAAGTTGAAGTTATGCTAAGTGAAGTTTTATGTATCTTTAATTTTTATTTATTAAGTGTCAAGTTGTTATTGAATTAAGAAGTTAATTTGATGTGAAAGTTGAAGAAGTTATTAAAGAAGTTTGAAGAAAATACAGAGAGATGTTTCTTTCTTCATTTCATTGAATTGTCAAGTTTGATAATGTAATCCCCGGCAAGTGTGATCATCACAGGGTGCCTTTGAGTCCACACAGCTCTAGTGGGTACCTTAAATTTGATGGGGAAAATAAAGATGTTGATCATTGTGCAGGCCACATGATACCCTCGTCATCCGTTGGCCAGAGAACCTTTACATCATCTGCCCTATAGATTGCAAACTCTTAATGGGGAACTTTCATTTTTTTATATATTTTTTTTAGGACCTTGTGATATGTGCATAAAGTTTAAGCATCTGTTTTAGTTAGCAGGTGGCCGTAGGGCCCAATTTCCATTCCGACCCTCTTTCATATCTCGTTAGTTGCGACCTTTTTAGGAGGCAGGCTAGCTACTTTACCGCACGCTTTTAATCTACAGTCATCCTATATATTTGGGCTTACTAATTGAATTATAAGAAGAAACACAACTAGCGTCAGAAAGAAACGAACGCCAATCTGTTAAGAGTAGCTTACCTTGGCTTTCACAAAATTGCCCCGAGTAACCGTCTTCACACTCAGTGAGGCATCGCCCCGTGACATGATGGCAGGTAACAGAGGACTTGGTTTTACATGTAGCACTGCATGTCTTGGCACAGCTATGACCGTATGTTTTGTTTGAGCACTCTGGAACAATACATGTATTTATTTCTGTATTAGAGCAATGTGTATGACATTTGTTTAGAAATCTTAGTGTGCAGCTGCCTTAGTCAAGAGAAAGAAAAAAAAGAAAGCCGCTCAGTCATCTAGCCCTCAAACAGATGCATATACATGCACGAACTGTGGCAAAATATGCCGCTCCAGAATTGGCTTGATCGGTCACTCCAGATTCTGCGCCGATTCAAGAAGAAACCAAAGCCAGTGACTTATCTGGGCGCATCCTTTGTCTTCCGAGACAGACGGAGCCATATTAGTCATTTTTACAAATCACCATCGTTAGATTAATCCTATTAAGATCATATTATTAATCATATTAAGATCAATATATATAAACTTTAATGTGTTTTGTAATAGAAATGCGCATTCTCTTACAATTCAATACCAAAAAATAACATTTTCTGATTATTGAAGCTTAATCATAACAGGATAGTGTAATACAAATGAGCCTGGCTAGCGGTACAATCGAAAAGAGGAAAATTTATTTGACTGAGCAAAGAATGACAGAAGAAAGGTAGAAGTATTTTTTTTACGACTAGAGTTACGTACCTTCTGTACACAAATCTCCATGGTAACCAGGATCACACGAAATACAACTTCCGTTATCATGATGACAATTTTGGTGAGTACAGTTGATAGAGCAATTCTTCAAACAATTTTGTCCATATTTTGTATTTTTACATACTTAAAATATGAAAACGTAGTTTTATTCATCATTATTCATAGACCACAGAAGCTAATTTGAAAACAAAAATATCGACCTCCAACATATAGGACATTGAACATTTTATGACAAATGATAATTACCGCTACTTGTGTATCGCGATGTAAACTTTGAATGGTGCCGTGTGCAGCGTGGTGGGAATGTGGAATGGTGCCGTGTGCCGTGTGCAGGGTGGTGTAAATGTGGAAAGTTGCCGTTTACAGAGGAGTGTGAATGTGGGATCAGGCCGTGTGCAGCGTGGTGTGATAATGTAATGGTGAAGTGTGCAGCGTGGTGTGATAATGTAATGGTGAAGTGTGCAGCGTGGTGTGATAATGTAATGGTGAAGTGTGCAGCGTGGTGTGATTATGATATGGTGAAGTGTGCAGCGTGGTGTGAATGTGGAATTGTGCCGTGTGCAGCGTGGTGTGAATGTGGAATTGTGCCGTGTGCAGCGTGGTGTGAATGTGGAATTGTGCCGTGTGCAGCGTGGTGTGAATGTGGAATTGTGCCGTGTGCAGCGTGGTGTGAATGTGGAATTGTGCCGTGTGCAGCGTGGTGTGAATGTGGAATTGTGCCGTGTGCAGCGTGGTGTGATTATGTAATGGTGAAGTGTGCAGCGTGGTGTGATAATGTAATGGTGAAGTGTGCAGCGTGGTGTGAATGTGGAATTGTGCCGTGTGCAGCGTGGTGTGATTATGTAATGGTGAAGTGTGCAGCGTGGTGTGATTATGTAATGGTGAAGTGTGCAGCGTGGTGTGAATGTGGAATTGTGCCGTGTGCAGCGTGGTGTGAATGTGGAATTGTGCCGTGTGCAGCGTGGTGTGAATGTGGAATTGTGCCGTGTGCAGCGTGGTGTGAATGTGGAATTGTGCCGTGTGTAGCGTGGTGGGAATGTTGAATGTTGAAGTGTGCAGCGTGGTGTGAATGTGGAATTGTGCCGTGTGCAGCGTGGTGTGAATGTGGAATTGTGCCGTGTGTAGCGTGGTGTGAATGTGGAATTGTGCCGTGTGTAGCGTGGTGTGAATGTGGAATGTAGCCGTATGCAGTGTGGTGGGAATGTGGAATGTAGCCGTGTGCAGCGTGGTGGGAATGTGGAATTTAGCCGTGTGCAGTGTGGTGGAAATGTGGAATGGTGCCGTGTGCAGCGTGGTGGGAATGTGGAATTTAGCCGTGTGCAGTGTGGTGGAAATGTGGAATGTAGCAGTGTGCAGCGTGGTGGAAATGTGGAATGTAGCAGTGTGCAGCGTGGTGGAAATGTGGAATGTAGCAGTGTGCAGTGTGGTAGAAATGTGGAATGTAGCAGTGTGCAGTGTGGTGGAAATGTGGAATTGTGCCGTGCGCAGCGTGGTGGGAATGTGGAATGGTGCCGTGTGCAGCGTAGTGTGAATGTGGAATTGTGCCGTGCGCAGCGTGGTGTGAATGTGGAATTGTGCCGTGCGCAGCGTGGTGTGAATGTGGAATTGTGCCGTGCGCAGCGTGGTGTGAATGTGGAATTGTGCCGTGCGCAGCGTGGTGGGAATGTGGAATGGTGCCGTGTGCAGCGTAGTGTGAATATGGAATGGTGGGAATGAGTGTTGAAAGATGAAGAAAGTACAGGACAGACAAATGGAGTTATATTATATACACTGTTATTTTTTAAACCAGGATTAAAGTTCCCTTTATCTACGACATGTATTTCTGTGTTGGTGTATGCTTATAACAGTTTAATCTGCTCGTAACAATAACATCTATTCCTATTTACATTGATCGCATTGTTCTCCTCTGTAACCAGGATAGCACTCGTGACATGTTCCATTGACTTGGTGACAAGTATGATTGACGCAGTTCAAGGAGCAATTAGCGGCACAATTTTCTCCAAACGTTGTTGGCTCACATGCTACATATAACAGAATAATAAAAAAAAAACATTTGAAAATATTTTTTTTTTAAAGACAATACCTCCATAATTAAAATTCAAATAAAAGAAAGTACTAAAAAATAATTTTAAAAAAAAATTTTGATCTATTCAATATCAATCTTAAGAACTCGAGCTTGCTCAAATTTAAGCACTTTTTTATTCACGCATCTTTTTTAAAAATCGGCCATCGAGAAAGGCGTACATTGAAGATTATTTAGGGACATTATATGGAAATCTAGATCTAGCAGGATACATAAAGTTCTGATTTAGAAATCTTATGATCTAGTCTAGATCTAGAATCTAGATGTAGTCTACAGTAGATTTACGTAAAAATATAAGCAGCTTTAATGCAATTGAATCAACTTTAAATTTAATCAGTTATGGCATAATTACGAAAATACTCTTGACGACGTGTTGTTACCGATCGTTGACTTGTAGCACCCAACTGCTGGTAGACAACTAAACCGTTGTAGGCGTTATTTTAATTTAACTGATAAAACGTCAAATAACTTGAATAACTTCCTTTTGTAAACAGAACTAAATAGAACTCTATATAATAGACAAAATTAAGTTCATAACACTACGCCACGTTGGCTCTAGACCTAGATATAAGTCTCCAGCCATATTTACATGTATTCTTTTTTTATTTTTTAAAAATCAGAAAAGTTTTACCCTTGTGGCCAACGAGATAGTATTTTTTTCTCAGCGATATAAATTAGCTGTTAAATTTCTAGGAAAATCGTTAAAGGCGTTTTTGTTTTTTTTTGTGATAAGCTGTCCAGGATCCTGAATCTAGGTTTCTGAAGGTTCCATGAAGTGCTGACTTGAATAGAGGTATTGCAGAAGGCAGAAAAATGTGTTTGTTATCTAATTGAGTGTCTACATTTAAAAAATTTAAATAAAAATATATTTTAGATATATAGACTAAAGACAGTTGAAAGAAAAAGATACCTAGTCATTTTAATTCAAAATATTTTGTTTTCAATAATTCATGCCTCGATCGCGTTTACTTAAGTCAAGTAATGAGTTATCAATGTAATTTCTGAATCAAAACTTCAGAAAATCTTTGAAAAGATTCTTGTTAAATAAAATCCACTCGTCATTAAAACAGATATATTCAAAAGAAAATTCTAAATAAGAGTTAAGAATAAAAAAAAACACGTTTGTCCGTTACTCGGTCAGACGGTCAACGCAACTCGTTGATCAGGAAACGTGAAAAGACTCGAGATATTTGCATGTAGTCGCTGAATGAACTCTTTCTGTTGTGCGTGTTCTATTTGTGTGAATGTTTCTGATTAGACAAAAAAAATTTCCACAAAAAAATAATTAATAAAGCAGTCTTAGCCTTGGTCTTAGCCTTAGTCTTATACTTAGTCTTAGCCTTAGCCTTATCCTTCGTCTTAGTCTTAGTCTTAGCCTTAGTCAGCCTTAGTCTTAGTCTTAGTCTTAGCCTTAGTCTTAGCCTTAGTCTTAGCCGTAGTCTTAGTCTTAGCCTTAGCCTTAGTCGTAGACTTATCCTTAGCCTTAGCCTCAGTCTTAGTCTTAGTCTTAGCCTTAGCTTTAGTCTTAGTCTTAGCCTTAGTCGTAGACTTAAGTCTTAGCCTTAGCTTTAGTCTTAGTCTTAGCCTTAGTCGTAGACTTATCCTTAGCCTTAGCATCAGTCTTATTCTTAGTATTAGCCTTAGTCTTAGCCTTAGTCTTAGCCTTAGTCATAGTCTTAGCCTTAGTCTTAGCCGTAGTCTTAGCCTTAGTCTTAGCCTTAACCTTAGTCTAAGCCTTAGTCTTAGCCTTAAATTTAGTCCTAGCCTTAGTCTTAGCATTAGTCTTAGTCTTAGGCGTAGTCTTATCCTTAGTCTTATCCTTAGCCTTAGTCTTAGCCATAGATTTAGTCTTAGCCTTAGTCTTAGCCTTAGATTTAGTCTTAGCCCTAGACTTAGTCTTAGTCTTAGCCTTAGTCTTAGTCTAAGCCATAGTCTTATCCTTAGTCTTATCCTTAGTCTTAGCCTTAGCCTTAGTCTAAGCCTTAGTCTTAGCCTTAAATTTAGTCCTAGCCTTAGTCTTAGCATTAGTCTTAGTCTTAGGCGTAGTCTTATCCTTAGTCTTATCCTTAGCCTTAGTCTTAGCCATAGATTTAGTCTTAGCCTTAGTCTTAGCCTTAGATTTAGTCTTAGCCCTAGACTTAGTCTTAGTCTTAGCCTTAGTCCTTCTAAACATTAATTTAAAACATACACGTCATTCTTACTTTCATTACACAAGTCTCCATGGTAACCAGGATCGCAAGCGTTGCAAGTTCCATTGATAGGATCGCATTTCTGATCAGTACATTTGGTAGAACATGGGGAGGAACAGTTTTGTCCAAAAGTTGTTTCATTGCAATCTACGCAAAAAAAAAAAAAAAAAACTTATTGTACACATAAAAAACAAATATCGCTGAAAATCATTTTATGTTGCATCCACTTTAAGAAAATAAAAGTTTTGTATAATATAATATAATATAATATAATATAATATAATATAATATAATATAATATAATATAATATAATATAATATAATATAATATAATATAATATAATATAATATAATATAATATAATATAATATAATATAATAATATAATATAATATAATATAATATAATATAATATAATATAATATAATGCTTGTCTTGGAGTCTGAAGATTATGTAATGTAGATAAAGATGTAACTTATAATATAATATAATATAATATAATATAATATAATATAATATAATATAATATAATATAATATAATATAATATAATATAATATAATATAATATAATATAATATAATATAATATAATATAATATATAATATAATATAATATAATATAATATAATATAATATAATATAATATAATATAATATAATGCTTGTCTTGGAGTCTGAAGATTATGTAATGTAGATAAAGATGTAACTAATAATATAATATAATATAATATAATATAATATAATATAATATAATATAATATAATATAATATAATATAATATAATATAATATAATATAATATAATATAATATAATATAATATAATATAATATAATATAATATAATATAATGCTTGTCTTGGAGTCTGAAGATTATGTAATGTAGATAAAGATGTAACTTATAATATAATATAATATAATATAATATAATATAATATAATATAATATAATATAATATAATATAATGCTTGTCTTGGAGTCTGAAGATTATGTAATGTAGATAAAGATGTAGCTTGTAATATAATATAATATAATATAATATAATATAATATAATATAATATAATATAATATAATATAATATAACGCTTGTCTTCGAGTCTGAAGATTATGTAATGTAGATAAAGATGTAACTTATAATCTAAACCAAACCAAATATTTACATTGATCACATTGTTCTCCTCTGTGGCCAGGGATGCACGTATGACATGTCCCATTGACATGATGACAATGCTGATGAGTGCAGTTTATGGAGCAATCATTGGTACAATTTCCTCCAAATTTTGTTGATTCACATTCTACATAAAACAGAATATGGAAACAAGATTAAAAAAATACACTAAAAAAATACTTTAAAGAAAAACAACAACATATTTCAATGGTAATTATACTAAGTAGTTAGGGTCAGTCATATAATCATATTTAACATCATGGACCTAGATATATATATATATATATGGGAAACGTGGTCGAGAGGCCAAGTGTGATTGAACTTGGCTTGGCTACCAATGATGGGGGCTAGAGGTTCGATACCCGACTCGACCAGAGTTGTGTTTGCTGAGAGCTTAAAGGCAGCACGGAAAAACCTTCTCCTAGATACCCCCTTCCCGACTGGTCCACAAATGAGATTGGACCATAGCGCTCTGAGCATGCTATAAGTTACAATGTAGCGCTATATAAAAGACATAATTAATATATATCTTTACAAAATTGCTAATGCTCAACTTTAATCTTTCTCAGTGCACTAAAGGGCTCAAGGGGACTAACTCAACTTATACAACCCGTAGTGTCAAGTACGAGTTCTCTTATCTTATCTTATCTTATTTAATACAGACGTTATTTCAAAAAAAGAAGATAATTACGTCCTACGCGTGATGCATTTTGTCATGCATATTAACCAATGACTTAATGACTCTCCCTTGTACAAGCTAATAAACACAAAAATTAATTACCAATAGCTAATGGACTAATTTTTTTTTAAAAGTGATTTTAGTGTTGTCAGGTAAAATAGATAGTTATGCAAAATGTCAGCATTATCCGAGATTGGGTGTGGGAGAAATAACGTATACAACATTATAACCATAAAGACAGACAGACAGACAGACTGAGTTGATAAAAGCTTTGTAACAATGTTTATACTGTCAAAGACTTGTGTAAGTTTCTTTTTAATAATCTTTTAATAATAAAAAGCCTTAAGTTCCTTAAGGCACAGCAGCTATCGAAGTTGTGTGCTTTCTTTCTCCAATAAAAATATTGTCGTCGTTGATAAAAAGATGATCTTATCTTATTAAGAGATGCTTATTACGTCCCAAGGGTATCTCTGTGTTAATCTAGCCGTGCACATTAATTAGAGACTTAAAACTCCGTTAACTCAATGATTTTTTGGTTTTGGCTAATTTAGGTAATCTGTTTCTTGCTTTAATGACACTAGGAAAGAATGAATGTATGAATATGTCCTAGCATATGGTTTAAGAAATGTGCCTTTATCTTTAGTTAGGGTTACTAATGATTCTTTTAATCAGGTGTGTTTTAAAACTAGTATTTTTTTATTTTACGAATCTGGGCTTTTATTGACACACGGTTAAAAACTGTGTGTACTAGCATAACAAAAAATATCTTCATTATAATCTCAACAAACATGGATGGTGACACACAGGAAAAATGTAATACTAAAAAATTAGTAATACAAACATTTCCAAGAGAGAATAATATGATAATAATAATAATAATAGCTTTTATATAGCTCTACTTTCATGCTTATAGCATGCTCAAAGCGATTTGGTCCAATCTCATTTTTTAGGGGGAGGGGGGTATCTGGGAGGATGGTTTTCCGTGCTGCCTTTAGGCGCTCAGTAAACACTACTCTGATCATGTCGAGTGTCGAACCTCGAGCCCCCATCGTAGGTAGCCAAGCCAAGTTCAAGCGTACTTCGCCTCTCGACCCCGCTTCCCACCCTTTCGTACTTTATGGCGTAGTAGTCGGATCATTATAATTAATGCTAGAACAGAAATCTCTAAAATGTACATTTTTTGGTAAAAGGCGATATAATAGCCTCATAAACCTAACCTCAAAAGCTGTAACATCGCAAATTAATATTAAGCTGAAAAAAAAATATTGATACAGCCTATTGTCTACGGTAAGACCTCAGAAAGAACCTGATCATGCGTGGGCGGCATAATATCGCCTATTACCCTTTTTTTTTCACTTTCAGCCGGTGTTTCAAGATCCTAGTTCGCTATCGAGAAGTATGTAGGAGCCCCAATGCACCAAGTTTTGGTTGTTTGTATGTGTGTGTGTGTCTGTATATGTTATTGGTCTTTAAATCTATATTGTCATTTTAAAGTACTACTGCTGAGATTAACACTTGTAGTCAAAATGATTTATCATTTGTTTTGACCAAAAAAAGTATCTTAAAGAATTTTATAGTTCAGAAATATTTTGACAAAAGCAACCATTCACCTTCAGTGCAATTAGGAAGTTGGTATCCAGCTTGACAGCCACTGTGACAAGTGCCATTAAATCTGTCACACGTTTCAGTCTGACAGTTGCTGCTGCAATTATTTTGACAGTTTTCTCCCCAGTGATAATTATCACAATCTAGATTTTAAAAAAATAGATAAGATGCATCCATTTAGATTTAATTAAAACAATTCTATTTGACAGAAATAAGATTACAGAAAAGAAAGCTCAAACAATCTTTTACACACATACAGACAAATATGCCTGGTCGTGCGGTTTGCGCGCTGGACTGTCGTTCGGATTTATCGACGGTCGAGGGTTCAAACCCTGCCCGCTCCCATCCCCCGTCGTCCTGCGGGAGGTTTGGACTAGGAAGTAAACTATCTTCAACTCTGAAGGAACATCCGAAACATGTACAACAAACAAAACAAATATGCAAACGCGATGGCTGAGCTGTAAAGAGCTTGGCTTCCGAACCTGGGGGTCCATGGTTTACATCCTGGTGAAGACTTGGATTTTAAATTTCGGTATCTTTGAGCGCCTCTGAGTCCACCCAGCTCTAATGGTTACCTGATATTAGTTGTGGAAAAAAAATAAAGGTGGTTGGTCGTTGTGCTGGCTACATGACACCCTCGTTAACCGTTGGCCACAGAAACAGACGACCTTTTACATCATCTGCCCTATAAATTACAAGGTCTGAAAAGGTAACTTTAACACTTACACAAGCATACATATTAATACATAATTGTAAACATACTAACACATAGGTGAATACACTAGCATACATAAACACACACAAACATACGTTCATACACACGTGAAATATAGGTCTACACCAAAAGACATATATTAAGCCTAACACAATGTTTATATTTAGAATACAAAATCCTCCCATGTAAGAAATTTTATGCCTTTCCTATATTTTTTTATTGTTACCTTCTGTACAGTTAGGTGACTTATATCCAGCTTTACATCCGTCTGGACATAGTCCATCTGTTTTGTTACAGGATTCCTTTTTACAGTTACTACTACAATTCTGAGTACAGTTGATACCCCAAGCTCCATCAGGGCAAACTTTGAGAGATCAACAACACATGGTGAAAAAAACTTACTTTACATAAGCCACTAAAAAGACTAATGTATAAATTTAAATATGTATACATGAGACTGACATCGCATGGTATTGAATAAAAGATTAGTCTAGATCAGTGGTCATCATCCAAATATCAAAGTTTGTCATGGCTAGGGGTATCCATGGGGATGAGCTTTTATTATCTATAAAATACTTCTAAAAGCATGGTCTCAGATAGCCCCTGACTACCAAGTCCAGCACCTGGCCTGCTTGTGTGGCTTAGATACTAAGGCCAGCGAAAGTGCTCTTACTAACAGGTGAAGGGGTGAAGGCCTTTGAGTTTTGTGGGACCAATGATGTAAAGTCATCTGTTTCTTTTACCAATGGTAAACGAGGATGTCATGTGGACAGCACAACGACCAACCGCCTTTACTTTTCATGACTAATGTCAGGTATCCAATAGAGCTGGTAGGACTCAGAGGCGCCCAAAGATCCCGAAATTAAAATTCCAAACTTCACCATGATTTGAACCCGGAACACCCGGTTTAAAAGCCAAGCGTTTTACCACCAAGCCACAGCTCCCCCCCCTCAGCAAATCAATAATTAGAAAAAGTGGCTGCGATGTAACTCGACCGGCTTCGAAAGCGAGATTCTCAAGTTTAAAACCCTATTTAAAACAAGGATTTATTTTTAGCTTTGGGATTCAAACGATACCGTGAGCTCAACCAAATCTAATGGATACCTAACAGTTGGGAAAGTAAACGCAGTTGCTTGTCACATGACATCCTCTTACACAGTCTGCCATAAACATAGGCTTACATTATATGCCCATTTAAACGAATCATCCGTGCTGATGGGGAAACTTCTACTGCTTTTAAATATTACAAAATATGTTACGCCGATATTTTACAACAATTTTGTAACAGTTGTAACATTTCACTTACTCGTGTTACATGTTTCACCAGTAAATCCAGCCTCACACGCCTGACAGGTTCCATTGAAAGGGTCACATGTATTATTCAGACAGTTGACTGGGCATCTTTGAGTACAGTTGAGCCCAAAACCGCCATTGTCACATCCTGTAGGGAAACGAATATTTAGTTACATTAAAAATGTTCTTAACTCTTTCACTCCTAACTGACGATACCAGCGTTGATTCCACCAGAATGTGGTAAATAATTACGGAAAGAAAGAGTTAAGTCATTTCAAAGGGTGTCAAATAGTTATAATATATTTTGTTTTACTTTTTAAATTTATTTAAGTGGTATTACAATGTATATAAAATACTCTTTTTTTTTCAATGGCATGGGTCGCAGATTTAGACGAAGATAATTAAATATGACGTGAGATTTTCCTTCAAAAATGAAGAATTTTTTGTTCTAGGCAGAATGTGACGTAGACAGATGAGGATTTAGGACTTAGGCCATCGAGATGACAGTTCGAAACGAATTTCTGATGTGAACGTCTCTTAGAGATTTTACATTTATCTGTGTTTAAAACATAGATGGCAAAACTAAAGTGGGCAAAACTAAAGTGGGCTTAAAACTAAAGTGGGGAAAAGAAAGTGGAAAAAAAAAAGGGGGAAAACACAGTTGTTGCAACAAACTGGGCAAAACAGATTATACAAAACATAATTGGCAAAAGCAATAGGCGAAACAAAGTGGGCAAAACTAAAGTGGGCAAAACTAAAGTGGGCAAAACAAAGTGGGCAAACTAAAGTGGGCAAAACTAAAGTGGGCAAAATTAAAGTGGGCAAAACTAAAGTGGGCAAAACTAAAGTGGGCAAAATTAAAGTGGGTAAAACTAAAGTGGGCAAAACAAAGTGGGCAAACTAAAGTGGTCAAAACTAAAGTGGGCAAAACAAAGTGGGCAAACTAAAGTGGGCAAAACTAAAGTGGGCAAAATTAAAGTGGGCAAAACTAAAGTGGGCTTAACTAAAGTGGGCAAAACAAATTGGGCAAACAAAAATGGGCGGAACTAAGTGGAGTGAGCAAATTATAGTAATCAAACTTAGGCGATCAGGACATAATTATAGTCTGTTTTACGGATTCAGGGCTAGTAGATTCAAAGGGTTAAAGGCTTATGCCTGACACATCTGTAATCGAGACTTCTGGACAAAGTTATTTTGTCAGCGTAGTAAGTTCTTTTCGAAAGAGTTTTTTGAAAAGATAATTCCGACCTCTCTAACACTAAAATACATTGAGATTGATGAAGATTATTATAAAAAACAAGGTTACAAAGACTACACAAACTGAAAATTGGCTTCCAAAGTGGTCCACTCAGGCAGATAAAAAGGCAGGTTGCAATATTATCAGAATGAAATTCTATTTTAAAAAAACAAATGACAGAGAAAAATGGAGAAAAAAGGTTGACAGATCTTGTGTGGTGCCCCAGTTGTCCAGTATACCAGAGGATAGTTAAAAGTGAATGTGAAGTTAGATGTGAACCTGGCCTAACTGATGTCTTCTAATGAATATCTAATTGATCTAATTGTTTTGTAAAGGGTCAATCTCTTATTCCTGAAGAAAAAAACATTTCCGTTAAAAAAAAATCAAAAATATTTCTTGGCTTTAAGTGTTCTTTAGCTACACAGACGCACCACAGTCCACGCGATAATATGAAAAACTACTAATGAATTGTTGTTTTAAATTTTGTGCAACTGATAGGCATACTAAATAGATTTTTTTCACTTTAAAAAAATAGTAAACATTTTTTTTTTGTATAAATATAGTACTTAGTACAACAGAACTTACATAACTTAACAACACAAATGTAAAAAAAAATAATTTTTTGACAAAAAATCTGCAACCGTTTGCATAAATTTGTGCCTTTAGAGACCCTCTAACAAAGAGCCTCCAGTGTTTGTTTCTATTAAAAGTAAATAGTTGTAAAAAAAAAGTGTATTTTTATGAAAAAACTGCTTGCATAAGTGATTTAAAAATTAGATATTTTGCTTCTAGAAAAGAAAAAAGTAGCCGTTACATCAAAACTTTGATTGGTCTAAAATATTATGATGTCGGATTTTCATTATCTTTTCTAGTTTACGAGATCTAAACGGGACGGTCGGATGGACAGACAGACGGATGGACAGACATTCAACACAAAACTAATATCGTATTTTCCCCTTTCTGGTGCCGCTAAAAAAAGTATATAGACAGATATGATGATAATGATTTCGATGAGTAACTTATGTGATAACAAGCATAGCATATAGGCTACTAATTGCGCACTAATTGAATAACTTAATTTAAATAAATTGCTTTTTCTTTTAGTTTTTCGTCATATGTACTATTAATAGAAATATGAAATGCAATCATATTAAGAAGCTTTTTTTTTTTTACAAATCTTTTATTAACTCTGTCTGTTTGTCTGTCGGGTAAAAATGTGTACACGTTATTTCTTCCACACCAAATCTTGGGTCAATCGACAATTTTGCACAATTATTCTTTTTACCTGTCATCACAAGAATCAATAAACAAAATATTAACCAAATTGTTATGTACTATTGATAATTAATTCTGTTTGTATCTTGAACAAGAGAAATAAATTATACTTGACTTAATTGGTGGTTATAACCTGGATTAGTTCCCTTTTAGGTTGCCTCTATAAATTGAAAGAAAAACAAAATGTAACCATACAATCTTTTCCAGCCATAGGTACCTCAAGGGCAGAGTTGATTTCACGCTGTCGAAGGAGGTGAGAGCCACGAGTTCGAATTCCTTTTTTCTTAATGATTTTAAAAACCAATTACAGTAACATCTATCAAGATATGTCTTTCTTTCTTCGTTCCACCTCACCCCGTTACCCTAACTGGTCAAGTGATTACATCACAGCGTATTAAGAAAGCTAAAAGCATGAAATTGCGCTAAACAAAAACAATTGGTAAAAAAAAAAATATTTCTAATCGCATATATTTATTAATGTTAGTCTAGATCTATTACAATAACTGATCCAAACTAATTTATTTAACTACACTTAATATAAGCTTTTTTTTAAAGTACTTTTTTTTTTGTATTTTGCGTGTTTACCTTAACACTTATTAAAAGTTTGTTAAATCGCTTTACTTTAAACTGTGTTTTCTTAGCAATATAGTATAATCTCTTATATGGAAATAAAAAAAGGAAACAAACCAGTTGTACAATCCGGTGGATCCATAGAACCAAAACATACTTCGTTACACGAGCCATCATCCAAATGACAGTTGTTAGAACAGCTTGATGGACATGCTCGACAGTCCAAATTCCAAGTTCCATTAGGACATTCTGTTTGATAAAATTATGTCGGATTAATTCTACTTAATACTGGTAGACGAAGAGGCGAGTTGGTTGAGTGGTAAAGCGCTTGGATTTTTGAACCGGAGGTCCCGGGTTCAAATCCTGGTGAAGGCTGGGATTTTTAATTTCGGGATCTTAAGGGGACCTCGGAGTACCTGACATTAGTTGGGGAAAAGTAAAGGCGGTTGGTCGTTATGCTGGCCACATGACACAATCGTTAACCGTGAGTCACAGAAACAGATGACCTTTAGATCATCTGCCCTATAGACCACAAGGTCTGAAAGAGAACTTTACTTTTACTTGTAGACGGCATTGTAGTAGATTAAATATAATGATCTAGATAACGTATGACGTTTCTTTGTTTAAGCCTATGTATTTAGTGGATTTACTAATACGTTTCGTTAGTTTTGGGGCATCTAACCTTTCTGTGGGATTAATTGACATAAGCCGCTTAGTTACATACATATCAATGGGGGAGGGGTTTGAGTTTGAACCCCTTACTCCGAGCTGAGTGGAGTTCGCTGAACGTCTAAAGTAAGTAAAAAGTAACGTTTTCCCTTTCAGTCCATGTAATTTATAGAGCACATGATGTTAAGGCCATCTGTTTCTTTGGCCAACGGTTAATATAAAAAAGCAGGGTGTTATGCGGCCAGTACAACGACCAACCGCATTTACCTTCCCAAACTAAAGTCAGGTACCCATTAGAGTTGAGTGGACTCAGGGACGCCATAAAAATCATCCTGAAATTCAAAATCCCACACTTCACTGAGATTAGTTTCGGAAGCCAAGCCGACCACCACGCCCCTGAACGTAGTCAGAAACTTTCTCCCAGATAACCCCTCTCTCCACGGGTTTAGTAAAGTGATAGCGCTCTAAGCATTTATAAGCATAAAAATCTGTTATACACATAAATAGATAACAAAATATAACCTTCTTAGCAATGCACTAGTTGCATGTATTTTTGCTTTTGGGGTTTGGTATCCGAAACGAGGGGTCTCGGGTTCAAGTCCTAATGATATTTAGGGTTTTTTATACTATCTTTTCTTAAAGTCTCTGCTCCGCATAATTCTATGTAGCTGATAAAAAATTAAGAAAAATAAAGGTTGATGATCTTTGCGCTGGCCTAATGACACCCTCGTTTACTGTAGCATCAAAGAAAAGATAAGCTCTGTATCATTTGACCCATAGAGACCTTTGTAAATGAAACAATTAGCGACGTTTTATACATTTATGCTTAGTGATTGTGAAGACAAGCATTGGTCTTTTTATGATGTGCTGTCGCTACAAAAGCTGATATAACTAGTAAACTATTACAAATTGTAAGACAAATTTCCTTACGGATAATAAAGATTATTATTATTATTATTATTATTAATATAAAATATACATTTTATAAAACTATTTTTATCAGCTTTATAGTTTATAAACCGGAAGGCCTTACGAATAAATAAAAAAAAATACCTACATTTATCTCTATGAGAGAACGAAACTTTTTAACAAATCGGGTAAATCCTTTTTCAAAGTATTTTATATTTGATATCAATATAAGGGCTAAGTTGTTAAACCCATTTGCAAACTCTAATTTCATTTTCGTCGCAAAATATTAAAAAAAATGTTTGAAATAGATCTAAATCCAATCCACTAGATCAGTAATACCAAAACCAAGGCCCACAAGACGCGGGTCATAAACGGTTAGTATAATGTATCTTTTTTTTTCCCATTTAAACTAGATCAATACTAAATCTTTTTTTTTTTTTTCGATTGAACAGATACACATAATTTAGCATAGTTTAAGTCACCGATTAGCAAACATAATGAAATTATTGCCGTCCCACTTTTGACGTAATAATCTTCTCTTCTTTTTAATAAAAAAAAAAGTGAAAATAAAAAAGGGTATTAAAATATGAATAATGTTTTAGACAGTTATAAAATCAGTGCTAGAGATGGTCAATAATATATTGGTGAATATGTGCATCCAAGTCAAATATATTTTAATGTTACTTTATAATGTAAAATTAAAAAAAAAAAGTAAATCTCCCCTTTCAGACCATGCCGTACCCAGGTCATATGATGTGAAGGTCATCTGCTTCTGTATCCCACGGTTAACGAGGGTATCATGTGGCCAGCACAACAACCACACGCCTTTACTTTTCCCCAACTAAGTCAAGTCTTTACTAGGATTCGATCCAGAATCACCTATTCGGAAGTCAATCGTTGTACTCCTCAGCCATCTTTGCTTCCACTTCATAATGTATTAAACATCAACTGTTTCTTTAATGTTTTCGCCCAGATGTAGAAAGAAAGCTTTCAAAACCTGCTTGTTTAATATTTCTCCGTGCACAATGTACACTCATATATTTTTAAATATAACTTCTAACCAGAGGCGTAGATAGCAAAACGTTCTCTCGGGGCATGGTAGGTACTTTCATTACGCCCCCTTCCATTTTCATGACCATCAGATAGAAATATAGGCTTATAAATAAAAAGTATTTAATAATAATATAAAACAAATAACTTTAGAATGTATGACCTAACTACACTATATACAATAATTGTATTTGTTTAGACGCCTCTCTGCCCGTTGTGCTCCCCCTCCTCACTACGCCTCTGTTTCTAACTAAATGCCCCGTTATAAATTGATACAGTTGAAATTATTGTTTGATTATTATTTCACCCAAATACCTCCATAAATCTCCACCTCACACAAAGTTACAAATTTTCCAGAACAGTCAAATGTTGCAATAATGGTAACATTTGAGACAATGGTTTTCGAAACGTCTAGCACTGTGTATATTGGTTCTCCTCTGTCTGAGGTATCATTATAAGAAAAGTATTCAGGTCCAGGTCCTCTTCCTTGCAAAATAAAATGTTTCAGACGATCTTGATATTCTGTAACAAAAGAAGGTGTGATATCCATAAACATATATTTAAAACCTTTTTTTGAAAATATAAATATAATCGACTTTTCCTATTTACAGCGTTGTAAGACAATAACATACCGTTTCTGTTGTATAAAACATATCTGGTAATTTCCGTAGCATTGAAACGCACCCTCCAAGTTGGGGAGGTCTCATTGTTTGTATGTGAACAGCTATTTTTTTTAAAGTCTGAATCTGTGTTTCCGTCCACAGCCAATGAAGACAACCAATAATGTTTCGAATCAGTATAATCGCTACTTTGCCATGTGACTTGATTAAGACCTACATTACGACCTTTAAGTGAATAAATAAGTATGAATCTAATTTTAAAAAAAATAATCATATCAATTTCTATTAGAACATAAATTTTAAGACATTAATTATGAACAATCAGGAGAAAATTTAATGATCATCTTTAAATTACGATGATTTTATATTTAAATTGAATTTGGGTAACAAACTTTGAATGGACTTTAAAATATTGTAACTGGTTGTGTATTCTCAACTTGTTATCGAGTGTCTGTGCTTATTTCTGGTGTAACCACTAGTAAATTTGAGCAAATAGTTTGGTTGTGTTGGTCCGAGGATTCCAGCTTCCATAGCCTCAACGCGGCGCCTTGCTGGAAATTGTTTAGTATTGGAAATAGACAGGCGATAAATGGGTAGCGAACCATACCTTAAATTTCACACGGTGAAACGTGGCGCCTAGCTAGAAGTTGTAGACACGCGATAAATGGGTAGTGAACCAGACCTTAAATGTTCACTCGGTGAAACGCGGCGCCTTGCTGGAAATTGTAGACAGGAGATAAATGGGTAGTGAACCAGACCTTAAATGTTCACTCGGTGAAACGCGGCGTTTGCTGGAAATTGTAGACACGCGATAAATGGGTAGTGAACCAGGCCTTAAATGTTCAATTGGTGTGAAAGATCCGGCGACTCAGTCCAAGAGGTGTGCCTCACAGTTTCATGCATGGGCCTTCCTCAGAGACCCCTGGCTGGAGTGTCGGCCATTACATGGTATTGTGGCTGTGACAGAATACGAATATAAAGAAAGTCCACTTGGTTAGTGCTGCCACTTGTAGCGATCAGACCCAGGAGCTATGTGCAGTGCGCTACGTTTACGGTACGACCCAACCCAACAAAAGCCACAGCCATTGTGAAACCTTCAGACAGATGTTGAAATGAAGATTTCTACCGGATCGAGAACGTTTGAGTGGAAGGGGTGGGGTCGATTTTTTTTCTTTAATCCCTAAAAAACCTGTAAACTCTAATGCACATATATAGCATATAAGCCGTGAGTGTCGGAGTTTCATGATTTGGAATTAGAAGAAGAACACAGATCTAAAAAACATATACGAAAAGAATCAATCATATATGTAGCGGACCCAACTCACCCAACTGACCTATGCCATGTATGTGACCGACTTATAATCATCTTCGAGTTCATAAAAAAGAAATGTGCTCATCTTCGACTACTAAAGAGGAGCGAGAAGCTAAGTATAACTTGTCGAATCCAACACGTGAACATGCTGTAAATGTGTTCATTTATAAACATCAAACTTATAACTGAATTATATATTTTGTTAAATTTATTTTTTAATTTATTGGACGAATTTATGTATAAATATTATGTTAATAACTTAAAGCCTTTATTTAAAAAGTGATGACCAACAAGCGCCTGTGGGTCAGCTAAGTCAAATTTTGTCACTTGAATGGAAATCACAATTACATCTACTTTTTTATAGCAATGATTCCCAAACTAGGGCCAACGGCCAACTCAAGTCCCTGACGCGGTGCTGTCCGGCCATTCAGAATCTATTTTCACACTGCTGCTGACCATATATAGGCGGATCTTTAAAATAAGGTGGCAAGATAAGATAACCAATGAGGAGGTGCTACGAAGAGCAGGGTGCCATGACATCCGCTCTGATATCAGCAGCAGACGCCTTGGCTGGCTTGGCCACGTTCGTAGAATGCCAGTAGGTTGACTTCCACAAGACATTCCGTATGGCGATCTAACAGAAGGTGGGAGGGCCGCTGGTCGCCAACTTTTACGATATACGGATGTATGCAAAGGCGATATGAAGCTCTTCAAAATTGGCACTAACAGCTGGGAAAAAGTAGAATTGGGTAGGTGGAAAGCGAGCATAATGGAAGGGTCTCGGATTGCGGATGCCCATACACAACAGTAGTTGAAAAAAGGGTGAAAATGCAACGGCGTATCAAGGATTGGCCTCTTTAGTCACACAAGAAGTTGCAAAGGGAAAATATAGTCTCTTGAGACGTAAAATTTCACAGATATATGTACATATGATATACATGATTAGTACGTAATGCGATTTTTTGAAATATGTTTTGTCAATAGCAGTAAAATCGTGTAAATCACTGTGCAAAGAGGTTGGTAAATCTTGACTTCATGTCTTTGAATAGAGCCTCTCATATATGGGAAATCATCTTAGAGTTCTTCAGGTAAGCGATGACTTAAAAAACGAAATAAATATAGTACGATTAATTAAAGCGTTAGGTTAATCTTTAATTACATATACTTAATCATTCGTTTTACAACTCGCGATTTTAGAATGCTATTTCTACAAAAGAGCGGTGTAAGAAAAGAAACAACAATAACAACAAAACTTTAAAAAAAAAAGACAATACCTCCTTTATTTAGCTTATAGAGCGATTGTTTTTCTTTTATTATAATGATAATTATAGCTTTTATATAGCGCTACTTTCATGCTTATAGCATGCTCAGAGCGCTTTCGATCCCATCTCATTTGTGGACCAGTGGGGGAATGAGAGGGTATCTAGGAGTTGGTTTTCCGTGCTGCCTTTAGGCGCTCAGTAAACACAACTCTGCCCGAGTCGGGTGTCGAACCTCGAGCCAAGACAAGTTCATGCGCACTTGGCCTCTCAACCACGCTTCCCATTAACTAATGAATGTTTAATTAAAACGCAGTGTAACATTTTTTACCCTGCCTGATTAACTCCCCTCCCGATGGATAATCCTGGTTAGGCGAACGCATACATCTAATTAACTTGATAACATTCCAATGACAGACTTTTAGATCAGGACTTAAAGAAGATGCTCTAATTTTTCCTAAACATTAATGTATTAAACTCTTAAATCAATAATGCTCATAGAAGCATAGATAAAAAATAACAATAATGATAACAGATAAATATTAATACTAACAATAGACCTAACATTACTTTACAATACATTTACCTCCATTTATATATAAAGAGCATATTGACTTTACTCCAGCTCCTGAAATAAGGACGCTTTGAATTTCTCCTGTCACATCACATTTAATATCCAGAGTTTGCTGGTTCACAAGATACAATCTTTTATTGTCACATGTTAAATTTTGTGATGGGTGTGACGGACTGGTAAACTCAATATTAATGTATGGTATCAGTGCTATGGTTGTAGAAACAAAAAAAATAAAAAAAATTAAATTGCAGAAGCGTAGCTTGGTTTATTGTCATCCAGTGCGGTCAGCCAAAGATGTCGAACCACAACCAAAATCAATATTAAAGCTCTAAATTATTTTTACTTTAAAAAAAAAAAATTTACAATTAGCAACTTATGGTAATAATTTATAAATACAAGTTTCGAATTTTAAAATAAAAAGAAATAGTATTAAACAGACATATTTTTTTCCCTTTAGAGATTAAACAGTATCGTTATTATTGTTATTAAAGAACGCTTTCAATATTCGAAATGTAATATGTCTTTAGAGTGTTACCTTTATGAAATAGTATCTTAATTATATAATTTGAAAACGAATTAAAAATCAATTACTTGTGTCGTTAACAACTATTCGTAGCCAGGTAAAGACATAAGTTCTATTCCATGTTATATTTAATTCTTGATATTGCTGGTCTAAGCAGGTGGAATCATTTCTGTCTGTAAGGTTGTCTAGTTCTGGGTTAGGAATAACATTCTCAATTGTTGCCAGGTCCTCTGAAAAAAGAAGATGCATTTAAAACAAGCAAAATAAAAAAAAAAAGTATTAAAAAAAAAAAGAAAAAAAAAGTACACTTATAGCAATTTCTATGAAATAAAATAAGATTTATTTCCTTTAATATCAAACTAAATTAATTAATTAACAATAATTAATTGTTTAATTGGCTAATTTGTAACTGATACATAATCATATTTTGATAGGTGCAAAAAAAAATAATTGTGTAAAGTTGTAAAGTTTCAATTTATCTTATCTTATATAATACAGACGTTACTTCAAAAAAGAAGATGATTATGTCCTACGCGTCATGCATTTAGTCATGCATATTAACCAATGACTTAAATTCTGCCAAGTCACTGGTTTTCCTGGCTAGCTCAGGCAACCCATTCCATGCTCTAATAGCACTAGGGAAGAAGGAGCACTTGTACAAATTTGTCCTAGCATATGGGACGAGGAATGTGCCTTTATCTTTGTGTCTTTCAGAGTATTTTATTAAATTTTGTTTTTGTATTTGAAGATTATGGTTCAGTGTTTTATGTATTATTGCTACTTTACTTTTGAGCCTTCTGTCCTGAAGGCTTTCTAAATTTAGTGATTTTACTAAAGGTGTTACTCTAGTCAAATGTGAATATTCATTTGTTATGAATCGCACTGCTCTATTTTGTGTCTGTTCTAGTTTCTTAATGTTTTCTTGAGTTGAGGGGTCCCAAACAGAGGATGCATATTCTATTATTGGCCTAACCAAGGTTAAATAACATTTTAGTTTTATGTTCTTATTTGATTTATAGAAATTTCTTTTAATAAATCCTAATGCTTTGTTTGATTTTTTTTGTAGTTTCATCAATATGTGGATTCCATGACAGTTTTTCATTTATTATAACACCTGGTATTTTGCGTTTTTAGTCTGTGTTACTGGTTTGCCATGAATAAGATAAGTGGAATTAATTTGTTTTAGTTTTTTTGTTACTCTTAACAACTGACATTTTTCTGGGTGGAAAGACATGCTCCAATTTGATTCCCATTTCTGTAATTCATCTAATTCTCTTTGTAAAATATCTGTGTCTTGTGTTGTTTTTATTGTTCTATATATTATGCAATCGTCTGCGAATAATCTGACTTTTGTTCCTGAAGTAATGCAATTTGGTAAATCATTTATGTAAATTAAAAATAGTAGTGGACCCAAGACTGTTCCTTGAGGTACACCTGAGTTTACTGTTATCGGTGTTGATTTAGAGCCATTTATTATTACAGTTTGTTCTCTCCCTATCAGAAAGTCTTTAATCCACTGATGCAGTGGACCATTAATGCCGAAATATTTTAATTTTTTAATTTTTTTTTTTTTTTATCCAAGAATGGGTGTAGAAGAAATAACGTGTACAATTATCTAAGGGAATAAAACCCCATATATGTTTAGCCATATATGTTATAGCAAAAGATCGTCATCTCGAGTACTTTGTACAATGACATAACAAGCATCTATGACTCAATTGAATTCATTAAATTCACCAATGATAGTGCCAAAGTTGGTCTTTATTCAGGAGACTAGACTCAGTATCGAAGCTAGATAGAAGAGTTTACAAGCTAGTGCACTGACAACTTTTAGAGTTGAATGTCACAAAAACTAAACAACTCATCACAGGTTTTTAGAAGTAACTAACAAATGAACTGCAGATAAACAATATACCGATACAATAAGTCAACTCATACAAATATCTGGGTGTAATTGATGATAAATAAACTATGGCAATAAAAATTACACAGCGGCTATTTTTCGTATACAAACCTAACATCTTTCAAATACATAAGAAGATCCTTAATAATTTTTACTGCGAGACTTTACAAAATCTGCTAACATGTTGGCCAGGCAACGCTTCATCTAAACTGATGCGCCGTTTAGACAACATTATTAAAAAGAGCATTAAAAATCACATGCACAGCACTACCATATTTAAACGAACTTTTTGTACAAAAATGTCCCAAAAAGAAACTGAATAATCTTAGAAGACAACAGCCCAGCCACCCGCTCCATCATGACTACGTCAGGTCGTCGCGAAGCGGGCGACTTCTGTCAATCAAAACAAGAACAGAGCGTTCGTACCTTACTCGGTCAGACTGTATCTTCTTTTATAAGGTACAGAAGTTACTTTAAAAAAAAGATAATCTTATTTTATATATTACAGAAGTTACTTCAAAAAAGAAGATAATTACGTCCCACGCATTGTATGTGTCAATCTAGTCATGTATGTTAATCAATGGCTTAAAATCTCTAAGTCGTTGGTTTTTCTGGCTGATTTAGGCAGCCCATTCCATTCTCTACAGACACTACGGAAAAAGAAGCACTTGTTTTGTCCTAGCATATGGAATAAGAAATTTGCCTCTATCTTTGTGTCTGAGTATTTCAACTTTAATTTTTCTATTTTTACATTATGGTTTAGTGTTTTAGGTATTATTGTTACTTTTACATTTTATTCTTCTGTCTCTTAAGTTTAGTGACTTATTAATAGTGTTACTCTACATTTGAATATTCGTTTATTATAAATCTCACTGCTTTATTTTGTATTTGTACTAGTTTCTTTACGATTTCTTGACTTGAGAGATCTCAAACAGAGGATGCATATTCTAATATTGTTTTAGCGAATTTGTCCTAGAATAAGTAATACGAAATCAGCGCTATTCGTAGACCAGGGAACCTGAAAACGATATATAATTAATTGTGTATTTACTATATAAACCTGTATGATTTTACCATAAGTATCAATAAGTGTCAATAAAGCAGTCTTAGTCTTAGTCTTGACAAATAGTTCAAAATATAATAGTTACACCAGCATTGAATTATTTCAGATCACATTAGTTATTTAAAAGTTAAAAGTAAAGTTTCCCCTTTCAGACCTTGTGGTCTGTAGGGTAGATGATGTAAATGTCATCTGTTTCTGTGGCTTACGGTTAACGAGGGTGTTATGTGGCCAGCACAACGACCAACCGCCTTTACTTTTCCCCAACTAATGTCAGGTACCCATAAGAGCTGGGTGGACCCAGAGGCGCCCGAAGATCCCGAAATTAAAAATCCCAGTCTTCACCAGGATTCGAACCCCGGACCCCGGTTCGGAAGCCAAGCGCTTTACCGCTCAGCCACCGCGCCTCCCTAGCTATTTTACAGTAATACTTAATGTCTAATTCTCTACCCTATTTTCGGCCCCCTTATCCAAGAAATCTTATCTCAAGCTTGGTGATTTTTTTTTCTATACATTCTATTTAAAAAAAAATAATGTGAACTACTTGGTTGGTCAATTTTTTGGATTGATTCGTGTTTTGCTAGGAACAGCAAATAATTGTGCAAAGAGTTTTTGATCCAAGAATATGAAGTGCGGAAATTATCGGGTACAAAATTAGACGCAGACAGACAAAGCAAGTCGCTATACGTTTAATGATAATTTATTTGAAAATGATACTTCATAATTTGCTTAAAAAATAATATGCAATCGCCGGGCAATAATTTAAAATACATGAATACGGATGTTTATTTGTAAAATGTTTTACATGTTTCGGATTTTTTTTTCCCAGTCTAAAACTCCAGCAGGACGACGAGGGATGGCAGCGGGCAGGGTAGGAACCCGGGACCATTGAGACGACCGAACGACAGTCCAGAGCGCATACCGCACGACCAGGAAGTCATTCCTGGATTTCCTTACAGTAGCTTCCCTCGTAACACTGAAGAACTGAACTAATGTTAAAAAAAAAATAAATACGTACGATATTGACATTTGAAGCCGAACCAGCCTTTCTGGCAGACTCCATTTTGACTGCAGCTTCCGTTCTTTTCACAGCCATTATCACAGTGACATTTGTAGATCTTTTTTGGTCCAAACCATGAGACTTTAAAGAACAGAAAGAAGATGACACAAAAAAAAAAAGGAAAAAAAACAACAAAGAAGATAAGGACATTTTAACTCATGTATCTTTGGTTATTTAATGGACCTCATTAACCAATCGTAAAAAAAACAACATTTTGTCAATAAAACAATGAAAAAAAAACCTGTCACGTGATAGCCATTGTGTAATAAAAATTAGATCGTAATTTGTATAGAAGAGATAGAGAATCACGTGCCTAAATGTTGTTTGTTTACGATTGGTGAATGAGGTCCATTCTAGTAGCTCTTAAGGATGTAGTACTTTAGATAAGGTAACTAGGACTTCGTACGGCCTCGTCCTGTTTTCGTTATAAAATGTAGGAGATTTTGATGTAATCTTGCATTTATATGACTTAAACCATTTTTAAGCCGTTTGATATATATTAAATTTCTTTGTCACTACCGGGACTTGTAAGAGAACACCGATATTTAACTTCTAGAACAGTGTTTTAAACTTCTAGAACAGTGTTTTTAACTTCTAGAATAGTGTTTTTAACTTCTAAAACAGTGTTTTTAACTTCTAAAATAGTGTTTCTAAATACTAGAATAGTTTTTTTAACTTCTATAACAGTGTTTTTAACTTCTAGAATAGTATTTTTAAATTATAGAAAAGTGTTTTTTTTTTACTTTTAGAATATTGTTTTTAAATTATAGAAAAGTGTTTTTTTTTTACTTTAAGAATATTGTTTTTAACTTCAAGAACAGTGTTTTTAACTTCTAGAACAGTGTTTTTAACTTTTAAAATAGTGTTTTTCACTACTAGAATAGTGCTTTTAACTTACAGAACACGGTTTTAACTACTAGAATAGTGTTTTTAACTACTAGAATAGTGTTTTTAACTACTAGAATAGTGTTTTTAACTTCTAAGTTTTAACTACTAAAATAGTGTTTTTTACTTCTAAAATAGTGTTTTTAACTTCTAGAACAAGGTTTTTAACTACTAGAATTGTGTTTTTAACTTCTAAAATAGTGCTTTTAACTACTAGAATAGTGTTTTTAACTTCTAGTACAGTTTTTTAACTTCTAGAATAATGTTTTTAACTACTAGAATATTGTTTTAAAATTCTAGAATAGTGTTTTTAACTACTAAAATAGTGTTTTTAAATACTAGCATTTGTTTTTAACTCTAGAATAGTGTTTTTAATTACTAGAATATTGTTTTTAACTTCTATAATAGTGTTTTTAACCACTAGAATTTTGTTTTTAACTTCTAGAATATTGTTTTTAACTTCTAAAATAGTGTTTTTTACTACTAGAATAGTGTTTTTAACTACTAGAATAGTTTTTTTTAACTACTAGAATAGTGTTTTTAACTACTAGAATAGTTTTTTAACTACTAGAATAGTGTTTTTAACTACTAGAATAGTGTTTTTAACTTCTAGAATAGTGTTTTTAACTTCTAGGTTTTAACTACTAGAATATTGTTTTTAACTACTAGAATAGTGTTTTTAACCACTAAAATTTTCTTTTTAACTTCTACAATATTGTTTTTAACTACTAGAATAGTGTTTTTAACCACTAGAATAG